>NW_027182638.1:0-24793 GCF_040807025.1 Struthio camelus
AGAAGGACAAAGCGTGGAGACAAAAATGGAGTGGGGTGGCCAAGGGCATGCCAAAGCACATGCGGGGCTACAGCAAGCTTGCTCCCACGCCAACTTCTCCTTCCAGCTCTGTGAAGCCCTCCGTCGGTTCCGCTTCCGGCCCCACCTCCGATTGCCATTAGCATTAGGGTTAGGGTTAGGGTTAGGGTTAGGAGAAGGACAAAGCGTGGAGACAAAAATGGAGTGGGGTGGCCAAGGGCATGCCAAAGCACATGCGGGGCTACAGCAAGCTTGCTCCCACGCCAACTTCTCCTTCCAGCTCTGTGAAGCCCTCCGTCGGTTCCGCTTCCGGCCCCACCTCCGATTGCCATTAGGGTTAGGGTTAGGGTTAGGGTTAGGGTTAGGAGAAGGACAAAGCGTGGAGACAAAAATGGAGTGGGGTGGCCAAGGGCATGCCAAAGCACATGCGGGGCTACAGCAAGCTTGCTCCCACGCCAACTTCTCCTTCCAGCTCTGTGAAGCCCTCCGTCGGTTCCGCTTCCGGCCCCACCTCCGATTGCCATTAGCGTTAGGGTTAGGGTTAGGGTTAGGGTTAGGAGAAGGACAAAGCGTGGAGACAAAAATGGAGTGGGGTGGCCAAGGGCATGCCAAAGCACATGCGGGGCTACAGCAAGCTTGCTCCCACGCCAACTTCTCCTTCCAGCTCTGTGAAGCCCTCCGTCGGTTCCGCTTCCGGCCCCACCTCCGATTGCCATTAGCGTTAGGGTTAGGGTTAGGGTTAGGGTTAGGAGAAGGACAAAGCGTGGAGACAAAAATGGAGTGGGGTGCCAAGGGCATGCCAAAGCACATGCGGGGCTACAGCAAGCTTGCTCCCACGCCAACTTCTCCTTCCAGCTCTGTGAAGCCCTCCGTCGGTTCCGCTTCCGGCCCCACCTCCGATTGCCATTAGCGTTAGGGTTAGGGTTAGGGTTAGGGTTAGGGTTAGGAGAAGGACAAAGCGTGGAGACAAAAATGGAGTGGGGTGGCCAAGGGCATGCCAAAGCACATGCGGGGCTACAGCAAGCTTGCTCCCACGCCAACTTCTCCTTCCAGCTCTGTGAAGCCCTCCGTCGGTTCCGCTTCCGGCCCCACCTCCGATTGCCATTAGCGTTAGGGTTAGGGTTAGGGTTAGGGTTAGGAGAAGGACAAAGCGTGGAGACAAAAATGGAGTGGGGTGGCCAAGGGCATGCCAAAGCACATGCGGGGCTACAGCAAGCTTGCTCCCACGCCAACTTCTCCTTCCAGCTCTGTGAAGCCCTCCGTCGGTTCCGCTTCCGGCCCCACCTCCGATTGCCATTAGGTTAGGGTTAGGGTTAGGGTTAGGAGAAGGACAAAGCGTGGAGACAAAAATGGAGTGGGGTGGCCAAGGGCATGCCAAAGCACATGCGGGGCTACAGCAAGCTTGCTCCCACGCCAACTTCTCCTTCCAGCTCTGTGAAGCCCTCCGTCGGTTCCGCTTCCGGCCCCACCTCCGATTGCCATTAGCGTTAGGGTTAGGGTTAGGGTTAGGGTTAGGAGAAGGACAAAGCGTGGAGACAAAAATGGAGTGGGGTGGCCAAGGGCATGCCAAAGCACATGCGGGGCTACAGCAAGCTTGCTCCCACGCCAACTTCTCCTTCCAGCTCTGTGAAGCCCTCCGTCGGTTCCGCTTCCGGCCCCACCTCCGATTGCCATTAGCGTTAGGGTTAGGGTTAGGGTTAGGGTTAGGAGAAGGACAAAGCGTGGAGACAAAAATGGAGTGGGGTGGCCAAGGGCATGCCAAAGCACATGCGGGGCTACAGCAAGCTTGCTCCCACGCCAACTTCTCCTTCCAGCTCTGTGAAGCCCTCCGTCGGTTCCGCTTCCGGCCCCACCTCCGATTGCCATTAGCGTTAGGGTTAGGGTTAGGGTTAGGGTTAGGAGAAGGACAAAGCGTGGAGACAAAAATGGAGTGGGGTGGCCAAGGGCATGCCAAAGCACATGCGGGGCTACAGCAAGCTTGCTCCCACGCCAACTTCTCCTTCCAGCTCTGTGAAGCCCTCCGTCGGTTCCGCTTCCGGCCCCACCTCCGATTGCCATTAGCGTTAGGGTTAGGGTTAGGGTTAGGGTTAGGAGAAGGACAAAGCGTGGAGACAAAAATGGAGTGGGGTGGCCAAGGGCATGCCAAAGCACATGCGGGGCTACAGCAAGCTTGCTCCCACGCCAACTTCTCCTTCCAGCTCTGTGAAGCCCTCCGTCGGTTCCGCTTCCGGCCCCACCTCCGATTGCCATTAGCGTTAGGGTTAGGGTTAGGGTTAGGGTTAGGAGAAGGACAAAGCGTGGAGACAAAAATGGAGTGGGGTGGCCAAGGGCATGCCAAAGCACATGCGGGGCTACAGCAAGCTTGCTCCCACGCCAACTTCTCCTTCCAGCTCTGTGAAGCCCTCCGTCGGTTCCGCTTCCGGCCCCACCTCCGATTGCCATTAGCGTTAGGGTTAGGGTTAGGGTTAGGGTTAGGAGAAGGACAAAGCGTGGAGACAAAAATGGAGTGGGGTGGCCAAGGGCATGCCAAAGCACATGCGGGGCTACAGCAAGCTTGCTCCCACGCCAACTTCTCCTTCCAGCTCTGTGAAGCCCTCCGTCGGTTCCGCTTCCGGCCCCACCTCCGATTGCCATTAGCGTTAGGGTTAGGGTTAGGGTTAGGGTTAGGAGAAGGACAAAGCGTGGAGACAAAAATGGAGTGGGGTGGCCAAGGGCATGCCAAAGCACATGCTGGGGCTACAGCAAGCTTGCTCCCACGCCAACTTCTCCTTCCAGCTCTGTGAAGCCCTCCGTCGGTTCCGCTTCCGGCCCCACCTCCGATTGCCATTAGGCGTTAGGGTTAGGGTTAGGGTTAGGGTAGGAGAAGGACAAAGCGTGGAGACAAAAATGGAGTGGGGTGGCCAAGGGCATGCCAAAGCACATGCGGGGCTACAGCAAGCTTGCTCCCACGCCAACTTCTCCTTCCAGCTCTGTGAAGCCCTCCGTCGGTTCCGCTTCCGGCCCCACCTCCGATTGCCATTAGCGTTAGGGTTAGGGTTAGGGTTAGGGTTAGGAGAAGGACAAAGCGTGGAGACAAAAATGGAGTGGGGTGGCCAAGGGCATGCAAAGCACATGCGGGGCTACAGCAAGCTTGCTCCCACGCCAACTTCTCCTTCCAGCTCTGTGAAGCCCTCCGTCGGTTCCGCTTCCGGCCCCACCTCCGATTGCCATTAGCGTGTAGGTTGTTAGGGTTAGGGTTAGGGTTAGGAGAAGGACAAAGCGTGGAGACAAAAATGGAGTGGGGTGGCCAAGGGCATGCCAAAGCACATGCGGGGCTACAGCAAGCTTGCTCCCACGCCAACTTCTCCTTCCAGCTCTGTGAAGCCCTCCGTCGGTTCCGCTTCCGGCCCCACCTCTGATTGCCATTAGGGTTAGGGTTAGGGTTAGGGTTAGGGTTAGGAAGAAGGACAAAGCGTGGAGACAAAAATGGAGTGGGTGGCCAAGGGCATGCCAAAGCACATGCGGGGCTACAGCAAGCTTGCTCCCACGCCAACTTCTCCTTCCAGCTCTGTGAAGCCCTCCGTCGGTTCCGCTTCCGGCCCCACCTCCGATTGCCATTAGCGTTAGGGTTAGGGTTAGGGTTAGGGTTAGGGTTAGGAGAAGGACAAAGCGTGGAGACAAAAATGGAGTGGGGTGGCCAAGGGCATGCCAAAGCACATGCGGGGCTACAGCAAGCTTGCTCCCACGCCAACTTCTCTTCCAGCTCTGTGAAGCCCTCCGTCGGTTCCGCTTCCGGCCCCACCTCCGATTGCCATTAGGGTTAGGGTTAGGGTTAGGGTTAGGGTTAGGAGAAGGACAAAGCGTGGAGACAAAAATGGAGTGGGGTGGCCAAGGGCATGCCAAAGCACATGCGGGGCTACAGCAAGCTTGCTCCCACGCCAACTTCTTCCTTCCAGCTCTGTGAAGCCCTCCGTCGGTTCTGCTTCCGGCCCCACCTCCGATTGCCATTAGCGTTAGGGTTAGGGTTAGGGTTAGGGTTAGGAGAAGGACAAAGCGTGGAGACAAAAATGGAGTGGGGTGGCCAAGGGCATGCCAAAGCACATGCGGGGGCTACAGCAAGCTTGCTCCCACGCCAACTTCTCCTTCCAGCTCTGTGAAGCCCTCCGTCGGTTCCGCTTCCGGCCCCACCTCCGATTGCCATTAGCGTTAGGGTTAGGGTTAGGGTTAGGAGTAGGAAAGGACAAAGCGTGGAGACAAAAATGGGAGTGGGGTGGCCAAGGGCATGCCAAAGCACATGCGGGGCTACAGCAAGCTTGCTCCCACGCCAACTTCTCCTTCCAGCTCTGTGAAGCCCTCCGTCGGTTCCGCTTCCGGCCCCACCTCCGATTGCCATTAGCGTTAGGGTTAGGGTTAGGGTTAGGAGAAGGACAAAGCGTGGAGACAAAAAATGGAGTGGGGTGGCCAAGGGCATGCCAAAGCACATGCGGGGCTACAGCAAGCTTGCTCCCACGCCAACTTCTCCTTCCAGCTCTGTGAAGCCCTCCGTCGGTTCCGCTTCCGGCCCCACCTCCGATTGCCATTAGGGTTAGGGTTAGGGTTAGGGTTAGGGTTAGGAGAAGGACAAAGCGTGGAGACAAAAATGGAGTGGGGTGGCCAAGGGCATGCCAAAGCACATGCGGGGCTACAGCAAGCTTGCTCCCACGCCAACTTCTCCTTCCAGCTCTGTGAAGCCCTCCGTCGGTTCCGCTTCCGGCCCCACCTCCGATTGCCATTAGCGTTAGGGTTAGGGTTAGGGTTAGGGTTAGGGTTAGGAGAAGGACAAAGCGTGGAGACAAAAATGGAGTGGGGTGGCCAAGGGCATGCCAAAGCACATGCGGGGCTACAGCAAGCTTGCTCCCACGCCAACTTCTCCTTCCAGCTCTGTGAAGCCCTCCGTCGGTTCCGCTTCCGGCCCCACCTCCGATTGCCATTAGCGTTAGGGTTAGGGTTAGGGTTAGGGTTAGGGTTAGGAGAAGGACAAAGCGTGGAGACAAAAATGGAGTGGGGTGGCCAAGGGCATGCCAAAGCACATGCGGGGCTACAGCAAGCTTGCTCCCACGCCAACTTCTCCTTCCAGCTCTGTGAAGCCCTCCGTCGGTTCCGCTTCCGGCCCCACCTCCGATTGCCATTAGCGTTAGGGTTAGGGTTAGGGTTAGGGTTAGGAGAAGGACAAAGCGTGGAGACAAAAATGGAGTGGGGTGGCCAAGGGCATGCCAAAGCACATGCGGGGCTACAGCAAGCTTGCTCCCACGCCAACTTCTCCTTCCAGCTCTGTGAAGCCCTCCGTCGGTTCCGCTTCCGGCCCCACCTCCGATTGCCATTAGCGTTAGGGTTAGGGTTAGGGTTAGGGTTAGGAGAAGGACAAAGCGTGGAGACAAAAATGGAGTGGGGTGGCCAAGGGCATGCCAAAGCACATGCGGGGCTACAGCAAGCTTGCTCCCACGCCAACTTCTCCTTCCAGCTCTGTGAAGCCCTCCGTCGGTTCCGCTTCCGGCCCCACCTCCGATTGCCATTAGCGGTTAGGGTTAGGGTTAGGGTTAGGGTTAGGGTTAGGAGAAGGACAAAGCGTGGAGACAAAAATGGAGTGGGTGGCCAAGGGCATGCCAAAGCACATGCGGGGCTACAGCAAGCTTGCTCCCACGCCAACTTCTCCTTCCAGCTCTGTGAAGCCCTCCGTCGGTTCCGCTTCCGGCCCCACCTCCGATTGCCATTAGCGTTAGGGTTAGGGTTAGGGTTAGGGTTAGGGTTAGGAGAAGGACAAAGCGTGGAGACAAAAATGGAGTGGGGTGGCCAAGGGCATGCCAAAGCACATGCGGGGCTACAGCAAGCTTGCTCCCACGCCAACTTCTCCTTCCAGCTCTGTGAAGCCCTCCGTCGGTTCCGCTTCCGGCCCCACCTCCGATTGCCATTAGCGTTAGGGTTAGGGTTAGGGTTAGGGTTAGGAGAAGGACAAAGCGTGGAGACAAAAATGGAGTGGGGTGGCCAAGGGCATGCCAAAGCACATGCGGGGCTACAGCAAGCTTGCTCCCACGCCAACTTCTCCTTCCAGCTCTGTGAAGCCCTCCGTCGGTTCCGCTTCCGGCCCCACCTCCGATTGCCATTAGCGTTAGGGTTAGGGTTAGGGTTAGGGTTAGGAGAAGGACAAAGCGTGGAGACAAAAATGGAGTGGGGTGGCCAAGGGCATGCCAAAGCACATGCGGGGCTACAGCAAGCTTGCTCCCACGCCAACTTCTCCTTCCAGCTCTGTGAAGCCCTCCGTCGGTTCCGCTTCCCGCCCCACCTCCGATTGCCATTAGGGTTAGGGTTAGGGTTAGGGTTAGGGTTAGGAGAAGGACAAAGCGTGGAGACAAAAATGGAGTGGGGTGGCCAAGGGCATGCCAAAGCACATGCGGGGCTACAGCAAGCTTGCTCCCACGCCAACTTCTCCTTCCAGCTCTGTGAAGCCCTCCGTCGGTTCCGCTTCCGGCCCCACCTCCGATTGCCATTAGGGTTAGGGTTAGGGTTAGGGTTAGGGTTAGGAGAAGGACAAAGCGTGGAGACAAAAATGGAGTGGGGTGGCCAAGGGCATGCCAAAGCACATGCGGGCTACAGCAAGCTTGCTCCCACGCCAACTTCTCCTTCCAGCTCTGTGAAGCCCTCCGTCGGTTCCGCTTCCGGCCCCACCTCCGATTGCCATTAGGGTTAGGGTTAGGGTTAGGGTTAGGGTTAGGGTTAGGAGAAGGACAAAGCGTGGAGACAAAAATGGAGTGGGGTGGCCAAGGGCATGCCAAAGCACATGCGGGGCTACAGCAAGCTTGCTCCCACGCCAACTTCTCCTTCCAGCTCTGTGAAGCCCTCCGTCGGTTCCGCTTCCGGCCCCACCTCCGATTGCCATTAGCGTTAGGGTTAGGGTTAGGGTTAGGGTTAGGAGAAGGACAAAGCGTGGGACAAAAATGGAGTGGGGTGGCCAAGGGCATGCCAAAGCACATGCGGGGCTACAGCAAGCTTGCTCCCACGCCAACTTCTCCTTCCAGCTCTGTGAAGCCCTCCGTCGGTTCCGCTTCCGGCCCCACCTCCGATTGCCATTAGCGTTAGGGTTAGGGTTAGGGTTAGGGTTAGGAGAAGGACAAAGCGTGGAGACAAAAATGGAGTGGGGTGGCCAAGGGCATGCCAAAGCACATGCGGGGCTACAGCAAGCTTGCTCCCACGCCAACTTCTCCTTCCAGCTCTGTGAAGCCCTCGGTCGGTTCCGCTTCCGGCCCCACCTCCGATTGCCATTAGGGTTAGGGTTAGGGTTAGGGTTAGGGTTAGGGTTAGGAGAAGGACAAAGCGTGGAGACAAAAATGGAGTGGGGTGGCCAAGGGCATGCCAAAGCACATGCGGGGCTACAGCAAGCTTGCTCCCACGCCAACTTCTCCTTCCAGCTCTGTGAAGCCCTCCGTCGGTTCCACTTCCGGCCCCACCTCCGATTGCCATTAGCGTTAGGGTTAGGGTTAGGGTTAGGAGAAGGACAAAGCGTGGAGACAAAAATGGAGTGGGGTGGCCAAGGGCATGCCAAAGCACATGCGGGGCTACAGCAAGCTTGCTCCCACGCCAACTTCTCCTTCCAGCTCTGTGAAGCCCTCCGTCGGTTCCGCTTCCGGCCCCACCTCCGATTGCCATTAGCGTTAGGGTTAGGGTTAGGGTTAGGGTTAGGGTTAGGAGAAGGACAAAGCGTGGAGACAAAAATGGAGTGGGGTGGCCAAGGGCATGCCAAAGCACATGCGGGGCTACAGCAAGCTTGCTCCCACGCCAACTTCTCCTTCCAGCTCTGTGAAGCCCTCCGTCAGTTCCGCTTCCGGCCCCACCTCCGATTGCCATTAGGGTTAGGGTTAGGGTTAGGGTTAGGAGAAGGACAAAGCGTGGAGACAAAAATGGAGTGGGGTGGCCAAGGGCATGCCAAAGCACATGCGGGGCTACAGCAAGCTTGCTCCCACGCCAACTTCTCCTTCCAGCTCTGTGAAGCCCTCCGTCGGTTCCGCTTCCGGCCCCACCTCCGATTGCCATTAGCGTTAGGGTTAGGGTTAGGGTTAGGGTTAGGAGAAGGACAAAGCGTGGAGACAAAAATGGAGTGGGGTGGCCAAGGGCATGCCAAAGCACATGCGGGGCTACAGCAAGCTTGCTCCCACGCCAACTTCTCCTTCCAGCTCTGTGAAGCCCTCCGTCGGTTCCGCTTCCGGCCCCACCTCCGATTGCCATTAGCGTTAGGGTTAGGGTTAGGGTTAGGGTTAGGAGAAGGACAAAGCGTGGAGACAAAAATGGAGTGGGATGGCCAAGGGCATGCCAAAGCACATGCGGGGCTACAGCAAGCTTGCTCCCACGCCAACTTCTCCTTCCAGCTCTGTGAAGCCCTCGGTCGGTTCCGCTTCCGGCCCCACCTCCGATTGCCATTAGGGTTAGGGTTAGGGTTAGGGTTAGGGTTAGGGTTAGGAGAAGGACAAAGCGTGGAGACAAAAATGGAGTGGGGTGGCCAAGGGCATGCCAAAGCACATGCGGGGCTACAGCAAGCTTGCTCCCACGCCAACTTCTCCTTCCAGCTCTGTGAAGCCCTCCGTCGGTTCCACTTCCGGCCCCACCTCCGATTGCCATTAGCGTTAGGGTTAGGGTTAGGGTTAGGGTTAGGAGAAGGACAAAGCGTGGAGACAAAAATGGAGTGGGGTGGCCAAGGGCATGCCAAAGCACATGCGGGGCTACAGCAAGCTTGCTCCCACGCCAACTTCTCCTTCCAGCTCTGTGAAGCCCTCGGTCGGTTCCGCTTCCGGCCCCACCTCCGATTGCCATTAGCGTTAGGGTTAGGGTTAGGGTTAGGGTTAGGGTTAGGAGAAGGACAAAGCGTGGAGACAAAAATGGAGTGGGGTGGCCAAGGGCATGCCAAAGCACATGCGGGGCTACAGCAAGCTTGCTCCCACACCAACTTCTCCTTCCAGCTCTGTGAAGCCCTCCGTCAGTTCCGCTTCCGGCCCCACCTCCGATTGCCATTAGGGTTAGGGTTAGGGTTAGGGTTAGGAGAAGGACAAAGCGTGGAGACAAAAATGGAGTGGGGTGGCCAAGGGCATGCCAAAGCACATGCGGGGCTACAGCAAGCTTGCTCCCACGCCAACTTCTCCTTCCAGCTCTGTGAAGCCCTCCGTTGGTTCCGCTTCCGGCCCCACCTCCGATTGCCATTAGCGTTAGGGTTAGGGTTAGGGTTAGGGTTAGGAGAAGGACAAAGCGTGGAGACAAAAATGGAGTGGGGTGGCCAAGGGCATGCCAAAGCACATGCGGGGCTACAGCAAGCTTGCTCCCACGCCAACTTCTCCTTCCAGCTCTGTGAAGCCCTCCGTCGGTTTCGCTTCCGGCCCCACCTCCGATTGCCATTAGCGTTAGGGTTAGGGTTAGGGTTAGGGTTAGGAGAAGGACAAAGCGTGGAGACAAAAATGGAGTGGGGTGGCCAAGGGCATGCCAAAGCACATGCGGGGCTACAGCAAGCTTGCTCCCACGCCAACTTCTCCTTCCAGCTCTGTGAAGCCCTCGGTCGGTTCCGCTTCCGGCCCCACCTCCGATTGCCATTAGGGTTAGGGTTAGGGTTAGGGTTAGGGTTAGGGTTAGGAGAAGGACAAAGCGTGGAGACAAAAATGGAGTGGGGTGGCCAAGGGCATGCCAAAGCACATGCGGGGCTACAGCAAGCTTGCTCCCACGCCAACTTCTCCTTCCAGCTCTGTGAAGCCCTCCGTCGGTTCCACTTCCGGCCCCACCTCCGATTGCCATTAGCGTTAGGGTTAGGGTTAGGGTTAGGGTTAGGAGAAGGACAAAGCGTGGAGACAAAAATGGAGTGGGGTGGCCAAGGGCATGCCAAAGCACATGCGGGGCTACAGCAAGCTTGCTCCCACGCCAACTTCTCCTTCCAGCTCTGTGAAGCCCTCCGTCGGTTCCGCTTCCGGCCCCACCTCCGATTGCCATTAGCGTTAGGGTTAGGGTTAGGGTTAGGGTTAGGGTTAGGAGAAGGACAAAGCGTGGAGACAAAAATGGAGTGGGGTGGCCAAGGGCATGCCAAAGCACATGCGGGGCTACAGCAAGCTTGCTCCCACACCAACTTCTCCTTCCAGCTCTGTGAAGCCCTCCGTCAGTTCCGCTTCCGGCCCCACCTCCGATTGCCATTAGGGTTAGGGTTAGGGTTAGGGTTAGGAGAAGGACAAAGCGTGGAGACAAAAATGGAGTGGGGTGGCCAAGGGCATGCCAAAGCACATGCGGGGCTACAGCAAGCTTGCTCCCACGCCAACTTCTCCTTCCAGCTCTGTGAAGCCCTCCGTCGGTTCCGCTTCCAGCCCCACCTCCGATTGCCATTAGGGTTAGGGTTAGGGTTAGGGTTAGGGTTAGGAGAAGGACAAAGCGTGGAGACAAAAATGGAGTGGGGTGGCCAAGGGCATGCCAAAGCACATGCGGGGCTACAGCAAGCTTGCTCCCACGCCAACTTCTCCTTCCAGCTCTGTGAAGCCCTCCGTCGGTTGCGCTTCCGGCCCCACCTCCGATTGCCATTAGCGTTAGGGTTAGGGTTAGGGTTAGGAGAAGGACAAAGCGTGGAGACAAAAATGGAGTGGGGTGGCCAAGGGCATGCCAAAGCACATGCGGGGCTACAGCAAGCTTGCTCCCACGCCAACTTCTCCTTCCAGCTCTGTGAAGCCCTCCGTCGGTTTCGCTTCCGGCCCCACCTCCGATTGCCATTAGCGTTAGGGTTAGGGTTAGGGTTAGGGTTAGGAGAAGGACAAAGCGTGGAGACAAAAATGGAGTGGGGTGGCCAAGGGCATGCCAAAGCACATGCGGGGCTACAGCAAGCTTGCTCCCACGCCAACTTCTCCTTCCAGCTCTGTGAAGCCCTCCGTCGGTTCCGCTTCCGGCCCCACCTCCGATTGCCATTAGCGTTAGGGTTAGGGTTAGGGTTAGGGTTAGGGTTAGGAGAAGGACAAAGCGTGGAGACAAAAATGGAGTGGGGTGGCCAAGGGCATGCCAAAGCACATGCGGGGCTACAGCAAGCTTGCTCCCACGCCAACTTCTCCTTCCAGCTCTGTGAAGCCCTCCGTCGGTTCCGCTTCCGGCCCCACCTCCGATTGCCATTAGCGTTAGGGTTAGGGTTAGGGTTAGGGTTAGGAGAAGGACAAAGCGTGGAGACAAAAATGGAGTGGGGTGGCCAAGGGCATGCCAAAGCACATGCGGGGCTACAGCAAGCTTGCTCCCACGCCAACTTCTCCTTCCAGCTCTGTGAAGCCCTCCGTCGGTTCCGCTTCCGGCCCCACCTCCGATTGCCATTAGCGTTAGGGTTAGGGTTAGGGTTAGGAGAAGGACAAAGCGTGGAGACAAAAATGGAGTGGGGTGGCCAAGGGCATGCCAAAGCACATGCGGGGCTACAGCAAGCTTGCTCCCACGCCAACTTCTCCTTCCAGCTCTGTGAAGCCCTCCGTCGGTTCCGCTTCCG
This sequence comes from Struthio camelus, assembly GCF_040807025.1. Taxonomy (NCBI): domain Eukaryota; kingdom Metazoa; phylum Chordata; class Aves; order Struthioniformes; family Struthionidae; genus Struthio; species Struthio camelus. Next base: position 11,504 of record NW_027182638.1, read on the forward strand.
GCCCCACCTCCGATTGCCATTAGCGTTAGGGTTAGGGTTAGGGTTAGGGTTAGGGTTAGGAGAAGGACAAAGCGTGGAGACAAAAATGGAGTGGGGTGGCCAAGGGCATGCCAAAGCACATGCGGGGCTACAGCAAGCTTGCTCCCACGCCAACTTCTCCTTCCAGCTCTGTGAAGCCCTCCGTCGGTTCCGCTTCCGGCCCCACCTCCGATTGCCATTAGCGTTAGGGTTAGGGTTAGGGTTAGGGTTAGGAGAAGGACAAAGCGTGGAGACAAAAATGGAGTGGGGTGGCCAAGGGCATGCCAAAGCACATGCGGGGCTACAGCAAGCTTGCTCCCACGCCAACTTCTCCTTCCAGCTCTGTGAAGCCCTCCGTCGGTTCCGCTTCCGGCCCCACCTCCGATTGCCATTAGCGTTAGGGTTAGGGTTAGGGTTAGGGTTAGGAGAAGGACAAAGCGTGGAGACAAAAATGGAGTGGGGTGGCCAAGGGCATGCCAAAGCACATGCGGGGCTACAGCAAGCTTGCTCCCACGCCAACTTCTCCTTCCAGCTCTGTGAAGCCCTCCGTCGGTTCCGCTTCCGGCCCCACCTCCGATTGCCATTAGCGTTAGGGTTAGGGTTAGGGTTAGGGTTAGGAGAAGGACAAAGCGTGGAGACAAAAATGGAGTGGGGTGGCCAAGGGCATGCCAAAGCACATGCGGGGCTACAGCAAGCTTGCTCCCACGCCAACTTCTCCTTCCACCTCTGTAAAGCCCTCCGTCGGTTCCGCTTCCGGCCCCACCTCCGATTGCCATTAGCGTTAGGGTTAGGGTTAGGGTTAGGGTTAGGAGAAGGACAAAGCGTGGAGACAAAAATGGAGTGGGGTGGCCAAGGGCATGCCAAAGCACATGCGGGGCTACAGCAAGCTTGCTCCCACGCCAACTTCTCCTTCCAGCTCTGTGAAGCCCTCCGTCGGTTCCGCTTCCGGCCCCACCTCCGATTGCCATTAGCGTTAGGGTTAGGGTTAGGGTTAGGGTTAGGAGAAGGACAAAGCGTGGAGACAAAAATGGAGTGGGGTGGCCAAGGGCATGCCAAAGCACATGCGGGGCTACAGCAAGCTTGCTCCCACGCCAACTTCTCCTTCCAGCTCTGTGAAGCCCTCCGTCGGTTCCGCTTCCGGCCCCACCTCCGATTGCCATTAGCGTTAGGGTTAGGGTTAGGGTTAGGGTTAGGAGAAGGACAAAGCGTGGAGACAAAAATGGAGTGGGGTGGCCAAGGGCATGCCAAAGCACATGCGGGGCTACAGCAAGCTTGCTCCCACGCCAACTTCTCCTTCCAGCTCTGTGAAGCCCTCCGTCGGTTCCGCTTCCGGCCCCACCTCCGATTGCCATTAGCGTTAGGGTTAGGGTTAGGGTTAGGGTTAGGAGAAGGACAAAGCGTGGAGACAAAAATGGAGTGGGGTGGCCAAGGGCATGCCAAAGCACATGCGGGGCTACAGCAAGCTTGCTCCCACGCCAACTTCTCCTTCCAGCTCTGTGAAGCCCTCCGTCGGTTCCGCTTCCGGCCCCACCTCCGATTGCCATTAGCGTTAGGGTTAGGGTTAGGGTTAGGGTTAGGAGAAGGACAAAGCGTGGAGACAAAAATGGAGTGGGGTGGCCAAGGGCATGCCAAAGCACATGCGGGGCTACAGCAAGCTTGCTCCCACGCCAACTTCTCCTTCCAGCTCTGTGAAGCCCTCCGTCGGTTCTGCTTCCGGCCCCACGTCCGATTGCCATTAGCGTTAGGGTTAGGGTTAGGGTTTGGGTTAGGAGAAGGACAAAGCGTGGAGACAAAAATGGAGTGGGGTGGCCAAGGGCATGCCAAAGCACATGCGGGGCTACAGCAAGCTTGCTCCCACGCCAACTTCTCCTTCCAGCTCTGTGAAGCCCTCCGTCGGTTCCGCTTCCGGCCCCACCTCCGATTGCCATTAGCGTTAGGGTTAGGGTTAGGGTTAGGAGAAGGACAAAGCGTGGAGACAAAAATGGAGTGGGGTGGCCAAGGGCATGCCAAAGCACATGCGGGGCTACAGCAAGCTTGCTCCCACGCCAACTTCTCCTTCCAGCTCTGTGAAGCCCTCCGTCGGTTCCGCTTCCGGCCCCACCTCCGATTGCCATTAGCGTTAGGGTTAGGGTTAGGGTTAGGAGAAGGACAAAGCGTGGAGACAAAAATGGAGTGGGGTGGCCAAGGGCATGCCAAAGCACATGCGGGGCTACAGCAAGCTTGCTCCCACGCCAACTTCTCCTTCCAGCTCTGTGAAGCCCTCCGTCGGTTCCGCTTCCGGCCCCACCTCCGATTGCCATTAGCGTTAGGGTTAGGGTTAGGGTTAGGAGAAGGACAAAGCGTGGAGACAAAAATGGAGTGGGGTGGCCAAGGGCATGCCAAAGCACATGCGGGGCTACAGCAAGCTTGCTCCCACGCCAACTTCTCCTTCCAGCTCTGTGAAGCCCTCCGTCGGTTCTGCTTCCGGCCCCACGTCCGATTGCCATTAGCGTTAGGGTTAGGGTTAGGGTTAGGGTTAGGAGAAGGACAAAGCGTGGAGACAAAAATGGAGTGGGGTGGCCAAGGGCATGCCAAAGCACATGCGGGGCTACAGCAAGCTTGCTCCCACGCCAACTTCTCCTTCCAGCTCTGTGAAGCCCTCCGTCGGTTCCGCTTCCGGCCCCACCTCCGATTGCCATTAGCGTTAGGGTTAGGGTTAGGGTTAGGAGAAGGACAAAGCGTGGAGACAAAAATGGAGTGGGGTGGCCAAGGGCATGCCAAAGCACATGCGGGGCTACAGCAAGCTTGCTCCCACGCCAACTTCTCCTTCCAGCTCTGTGAAGCCCTCCGTCGGTTCCGCTTCCGGCCCCACCTCCGATTGCCATTAGCGTTAGGGTTAGGGTTAGGGTTAGGAGAAGGACAAAGCGTGGAGACAAAAATGGAGTGGGGTGGCCAAGGGCATGCCAAAGCACATGCGGGGCTACAGCAAGCTTGCTCCCACGCCAACTTCTCCTTCCAGCTCTGTGAAGCCCTCCGTCGGTTCCGCTTCCGGCCCCACCTCCGATTGCCATTAGCGTTAGGGTTAGGGTTAGGGTTAGGGTTAGGAGAAGGACAAAGCGTGGAGACAAAAATGGAGTGGGGTGGCCAAGGGCATGCCAAAGCACATGCGGGGCTACAGCAAGCTTGCTCCCACGCCAACTTCTCCTTCCAGCTCTGTGAAGCCCTCCGTCAGTTCCGCTTCCGGCCCCACCTCCGATTGCCATTAGCGTTAGGGTTAGGGTTAGGGTTAGGGTTAGGAGAAGGACAAAGCGTGGAGACAAAAATGGAGTGGGGTGGCCAAGGGCATGCCAAAGCACATGCGGGGCTACAGCAAGCTTGCTCCCACGCCAACTTCTCCTTCCAGCTCTGTGAAGCCCTCCGTCGGTTCCGCTTCCGGCCCCACGTCCGATTGCCATTAGCGTTAGGGTTAGGGTTAGGGTTAGGAGAAGGACAAAGCGTGGAGACAAAAATGGAGTGGGGTGGCCAAGGGCATGCCAAAGCACATGCGGGGCTACAGCAAGCTTGCTCCCACGCCAACTTCTCCTTCCAGCTCTGTGAAGCCCTCCGTCGGTTCCGCTTCCGGCCCCACCTCCGATTGCCATTAGCGTTAGGGTTAGGGTTAGGGTTAGGAGAAGGACAAAGCGTGGAGACAAAAATGGAGTGGGGTGGCCAAGGGCATGCCAAAGCACATGCGGGGCTACAGCAAGCTTGCTCCCACGCCAACTTCTCCTTCCAGCTCTGTGAAGCCCTCCGTCGGTTCCGCTTCCGGCCCCACCTCCGATTGCCATTAGCGTTAGGGTTAGGGTTAGGGTTAGGAGAAGGACAAAGCGTGGAGACAAAAATGGAGTGGGGTGGCCAAGGGCATGCCAAAGCACATGCGGGGCTACAGCAAGCTTGCTCCCACGCCAACTTCTCCTTCCAGCTCTGTGAAGCCCTCCGTCGGTTCCGCTTCCGGCCCCACCTCCGATTGCCATTAGCGTTAGGGTTAGGGTTAGGGTTAGGGTTAGGAGAAGGACAAAGCGTGGAGACAAAAATGGAGTGGGGTGGCCAAGGGCATGCCAAAGCACATGCGGGGCTACAGCAAGCTTGCTCCCACGCCAACTTCTCCTTCCAGCTCTGTGAAGCCCTCCGTCGGTTCCGCTTCCGGCCCCACCTCCGATTGCCATTAGCGTTAGGGTTAGGGTTAGGGTTAGGGTTAGGAGAAGGACAAAGCGTGGAGACAAAAATGGAGTGGGGTATGGAGTGGGGTGGCCAAGGGCATGCCAAAGCACATGCGGGGCTACAGCAAGCTTGCTCCCACGCCAACTTCTCCTTCCAGCTCTGTGAAGCCCTCCGTCGGTTCCGCTTCCGGCCCCACCTCCGATTGCCATTAGCGTTAGGGTTAGGGTTAGGGTTAGGGTTAGGAGAAGGACAAAGCGTGGAGACAAAAATGGAGTGGGGTGGCCAAGGGCATGCCAAAGCACATGCGGGGCTACAGCAAGCTTGCTCCCACGCCAACTTCTCCTTCCAGCTCTGTGAAGCCCTCCGTCGGTTCCGCTTCCGGCCCCACCTCCGATTGCCATTAGCGTTAGGGTTAGGGTTAGGGTTAGGGTTAGGAGAAGGACAAAGCGTGGAGACAAAAATGGAGTGGGGTGGCCAAGGGCATGCCAAAGCACATGCGGGGCTACAGCAAGCTTGCTCCCACGCCAACTTCTCCTTCCAGCTCTGTGAAGCCCTCGGTCGGTTCCGCTTCCGGCCCCACCTCCGATTGCCATTAGCGTTAGGGTTAGGGTTAGGGTTAGGGTTAGGAGAAGGACAAAGCGTGGAGACAAAAATGGAGTGGGGTGGCCAAGGGCATGCCAAAGCACATGCGGGGCTACAGCAAGCTTGCTCTCACGCCAACTTCTCCTTCCAGCTCTGTGAAGCCCTCCGTCGGTTCCGCTTCCGGCCCCACCTCCGATTGCCATTAGCGTTAGGGTTAGGGTTAGGGTTAGGAGAAAGGACAAAGCGTGGAGACAAAAATGGAGTGGGGTGGCCAAGGGCATGCCAAAGCACATGCGGGGCTACAGCAAGCTTGCTCCCACGCCAACTTCTCCTTCCAGCTCTGTGAAGCCCTCCGTCGGTTCCGCTTCCGGCCCCACCTCCGATTGCCATTAGCGTTAGGGTTAGGGTTAGGGTTAGGAGAAGGACAAAGCGTGGAGACAAAAATGGAGTGGGGTGGCCAAGGGCATGCCAAAGCACATGCGGGGCTACAGCAAGCTTGCTCCCACGCCAACTTCTCCTTCCAGCTCTGTGAAGCCCTCCGTCGGTTCCGCTTCCGGCCCCACCTCCGATTGCCATTAGCGTTAGGGTTAGGGTTAGGGTTAGGGTTAGGAGAAGGACAAAGCGTGGAGACAAAAATGGAGTGGGGTGGCCAAGGGCATGCCAAAGCACATGCGGGGCTACAGCAAGCTTGCTCCCACGCCAACTTCTCCTTCCAGCTCTGTGAAGCCCTCCGTCGGTTCCGCTTCCGGCCCCACCTCCGATTGCCATTAGCGTTAGGGTTAGGGTTAGGGTATTAGGAGAAGGACAAAGCGTGGAGACAAAAATGGAGTGGGGTGGCCAAGGGCATGCCAAAGCACATGCGGGGGCTACAGCAAGCTTGCTCCCACGCCAACTTCTCCTTCCAGCTCTGTGAAGCCCTCCGTCGGTTCCGCTTCCGGCCCCACCTCCGATTGCCATTAGCGTTAGGGTTAGGGTTAGGGTTAGGGTTAGGAGAAGGACAAAGCGTGAGACAAAAATGGAGTGGGGTGGCCAAGGGCATGCCAAAGCACATGCGGGGCTACAGCAAGCTTGCTCCCACGCCAACTTCTCCTTCCAGCTCTGTGAAGCCCTCCGTCGGTTCCGCTTCCGGCCCCACCTCCGATTGCCATTAGCGTTAGGGTTAGGTTAGGGTTAGGGTTAGGAGAAGGACAAAGCGTGGAGACAAAAATGGAGTGGGGTGGCCAAGGGCATGCCAAAGCACATGCGGGGCTACAGCAAGCTTGCTCCCACGCCAACTTCTCCTTCCAGCTCTGTGAAGCCCTCCGTCGGTTCCGCTTCCGGCCCCACCTCCGATTGCCATTAGCGTTAGGGGTTAGGGTTAGGGTTAGGGTTAGGAGGAAGGACAAAGCGTGGAGACAAAAATGGAGTGGGGTGGCCAAGGGCATGCCAAAGCACATGCGGGGCTACAGCAAGCTTGCTCCCACGCCAACTTCTCCTTCCAGCTCTGTGAAGCCCTCCGTCGGTTCCGCTTCCGGCCCCACCTCCGATTGCCATTAGCGTTAGGGTTAGGGTTAGGGTTAGGGTTAGGAGAAGGACAAAGCGTGGAGACAAAAATGGAGTGGGGTGGCCAAGGGCATGCCAAAGCACATGCGGGGCTACAGCAAGCTTGCTCCCACGCCAACTTCTCCTTCCAGCTCTGTGAAGCCCTCCGTCGGTTCCGCTTCCGGCCCCACCTCCGATTGCCATTAGCGTTAGGGTTAGGGTTAGGGTTAGGGTTAGGAGAAGGACAAAGCGTGGAGACAAAAATGGAGTGGGGTGGCCAAGGGCATGCCAAAGCACATGCGGGGCTACAGCAAGCTTGCTCCCACGCCAACTTCTCCTTCCAGCTCTGTGAAGCCCTCCGTCGGTTCCGCTTCCGGCCCCACCTCCGATTGCCATTAGCGTTAGGGTTAGGGTTAGGGTTAGGGTTAGGAGAAGGACAAAGCGTGGAGACAAAAATGGAGTGGGGTGGCCAAGGGCATGCCAAAGCACATGCGGGGCTACAGCAAGCTTGCTCCCACGCCAACTTCTCCTTCCAGCTCTGTGAAGCCCTCCGTCGGTTCCGCTTCCGGCCCCACCTCCGATTGCCATTAGCGTTAGGGTTAGGGTTAGGGTTAGGGTTAGGGTTAGGAGAAGGACAAAGCGTGGAGACAAAAATGGAGTGGGGTGGCCAAGGGCATGCCAAAGCACATGCGGGGCTACAGCAAGCTTGCTCCCACGCCAACTTCTCCTTCCAGCTCTGTGAAGCCCTCCGTCGGTTCCGCTTCCGGCCCCACCTCCGATTGCCATTAGCGTTAGGGTTAGGGTTAGGGTTAGGGTTAGGGTTAGGAGAAGGACAAAGCGTGGAGACAAAAATGGAGTGGGGTGGCCAAGGGCATGCCAAAGCACATGCGGGGCTACAGCAAGCTTGCTCCCACGCCAACTTCTCCTTCCAGCTCTGTGAAGCCCTCCGTCGGTTCCGCTTCCGGCCCCACCTCCGATTGCCATTAGCGTTAGGGTTAGGGTTAGGGTTAGGGTTAGGAGAAGGACAAAGCGTGGAGACAAAAATGGAGTGGGGTGGCCAAGGGCATGCCAAAGCACATGCGGGGCTACAGCAAGCTTGCTCCCACGCCAACTTCTCCTTCCAGCTCTGTGAAGCCCTCCGTCGGTTCCGCTTCCGGCCCCACCTCCGATTGCCATTAGCGTTAGGGTTAGGGTTAGGGTTAGGGTTAGGAGAAGGACAAAGCGTGGAGACAAAAATGGAGTGGGGTGGCCAAGGGCATGCCAAAGCACATGCGGGGCTACAGCAAGCTTGCTCCCACGCCAACTTCTCCTTCCAGCTCTGTGAAGCCCTCCGTCGGTTCCGCTTCCGGCCCCACCTCCGATTGCCATTAGCGTTAGGGTTAGGGTTAGGGTTAGGGTTAGGAGAAGGACAAAGCGTGGAGACAAAAATGGAGTGGGGTGGCCAAGGGCATGCCAAAGCACATGCGGGGCTACAGCAAGCTTGCTCCCACGCCAACTTCTCCTTCCAGCTCTGTGAAGCCCTCCGTCGGTTCCGCTTCCGGCCCCACCTCCGATTGCCATTAGCGTTAGGGTTAGGGTTAGGGTTAGGGTTAGGAGAAGGACAAAGCGTGGAGACAAAAATGGAGTGGGGTGGCCAAGGGCATGCCAAAGCACATGCGGGGCTACAGCAAGCTTGCTCCCACGCCAACTTCTCCTTCCAGCTCTGTGAAGCCCTCCGTCGGTTCCGCTTTCTGCCCCACCTCCGATTGCCATTAGCGTTAGGGTTAGGGTTAGGGTTAGGGTTAGGAGAAGGACAAAGCGTGGAGACAAAAATGGAGTGGGGTGGCCAAGGGCATGCAAAGCACATGCGGGGCTACAGCAAGCTTGCTCCCACGCCAACTTCTCCTTCCAGCTCTGTGAAGCCCTCCGTCGGTTCCGCTTCCGGCCCCACCTCCGATTGCCATTAGCGTTAGGGTTAGGGTTAGGGTTAGGGTTAGGAGAAGGACAAAGCGTGGAGACAAAAATGGAGTGGGGTGGCCAAGGGCATGCCAAAGCACATGCGGGGCTACAGCAAGCTTGCTCCCACGCCAACTTCTCCTTCCAGCTCTGTGAAGCCCTCCGTCGGTTCCGCTTCCGGCCCCACCTCCGATTGCCATTAGCGTTAGGGTTAGGGTTAGGGTTAGGGTTAGGAGAAGGACAAAGCGTGGAGACAAAAATGGAGTGGGGTGGCCAAGGGCATGCCAAAGCACATGCGGGGCTACAGCAAGCTTGCTCCCACGCCAACTTCTCCTTCCAGCTCTGTGAAGCCCTCCGTCGGTTCCGCTTCCGGCCCCACCTCCGATTGCCATTAGCGTTAGGGTTAGGGTTAGGGTTAGGGTTAGGAGAAGGACAAAGCGTGGAGACAAAAATGGAGTGGGGTGGCCAAGGGCATGCCAAAGCACATGCGGGGCTACAGCAAGCTTGCTCCCACGCCAACTTCTCCTTCCAGCTCTGTGAAGCCCTCCGTCGGTTCCGCTTCCGGCCCCACCTCCGATTGCCATTAGCGTTAGGGTTAGGGTTAGGGTTAGGGTTAGGAGAAGGACAAAGCGTGGAGACAAAAATGGAGTGGGGTGGCCAAGGGCATGCCAAAGCACATGCGGGGCTACAGCAAGCTTGCTCCCACGCCAACTCTCCTTCCAGCTCTGTGAAGCCCTCCGTCGGTTCCGCTTCCGGCCCCACCTCCGATTGCCATTAGCGTTAGGGTTAGGGTTAGGGTTAGGGTTAGGAGAAGGACAAAGCGTGGAGACAAAAATGGAGTGGGGTGGCCAAGGGCATGCCAAAGCACATGCGGGGCTACAGCAAGCTTGCTCCCACGCCAACTTCTCCTTCCAGCTCTGTGAAGCCCTCCGTCGGTTCCGCTTCCGGCCCCACCTCCGATTGCCATTAGCGTTAGGGTTAGGGTTAGGGTTAGGGTTAGGGTTAGGAGAAGGACAAAGCGTGGAGACAAAAATGGAGTGGGGTGGCCAAGGGCATGCCAAAGCACATGCGGGGCTACAGCAAGCTTGCTCCCACGCCAACTTCTCCTTCCAGCTCTGTGAAGCCCTCCGTCGGTTCCGCTTCCGGCCCCACCTCCGATTGCCATTAGCGTTAGGGTTAGGGTTAGGGTTAGGGTTAGGAGAAGGACAAAGCGTGGAGACAAAAATGGAGTGGGGTGGCCAAGGGCATGCCAAAGCACATGCGGGGCTACAGCAAGCTTGCTCCCACGCCAACTTCTCCTTCCAGCTCTGTGAAGCCCTCCGTCGGTTCCGCTTCCGGCCCCACCTCCGATTGCCATTAGCGTTAGGGTTAGGGTTAGGGTTAGGGTTAGGAGAAGGACAAAGCGTGGAGACAAAAATGGAGTGGGGTGGCCAAGGGCATGCCAAAGCACATGCGGGGCTACAGCAAGCTTGCTCCCACGCCAACTTCTCCTTCCAGCTCTTGTGAAGCCCTCCGTCGGTTCCGCTTCCGGCCCCACCTCCGATTGCCATTAGCGTTAGGGTTAGGGTTAGGGTTAGGGTTAGGAGAAGGACAAAGCGTGGAGACAAAAATGGAGTGGGGTGGCCAAGGGCATGCCAAAGCACATGCGGGGCTACAGCAAGCTTGCTCCCACGCCAACTTCTCCTTCCAGCTCTGTGAAGCCCTCCGTCGGTTCCGCTTCCGGCCCCACCTCCGATTGCCATTAGCGTTAGGGTTAGGGTTAGGGTTAGGGTTAGGAGAAGGACAAAGCGTGGAGACAAAAATGGAGTGGGGTGGCCAAGGGCATGCCAAAGCACATGCGGGGCTACAGCAAGCTTGCTCCCACGCCAACTTCTCCTTCCAGCTCTGTGAAGCCCTCCGTCGGTTCCGCTTCCGGCCCCACCTCCGATTGCCATTAGCGTTAGGGTTAGGGTTAGGGTTAGGGTTAGGGTTAGGGAGAAGGACAAAGCGTGGAGACAAAAATGGAGTGGGGTGGCCAAGGGCATGCCAAAGCACATGCGGGGCTACAGCAAGCTTGCTCCCACGCCAACTTCTCCTTCCAGCTCTGTGAAGCCCTCCGTCGGTTCCGCTTCCGGCCCCACCTCCGATTGCCATTAGCGTTAGGGTTAGGGTTAGGGTTAGGGTTAGGAGAAGGACAAAGCGTGGAGACAAAAATGGAGTGGGTGGCCAAGGGCATGCCAAAGCACATGCGGGCTACAGCAAGCTTGCTCCCACGCCAACTTCTCCTTCCAGCTCTGTGAAGCCCTCCGTCGGTTCCGCTTCCGGCCCCACCTCCGATTGCCATTAGCGTTAGGGTTAGGGTTAGGGTTAGGGTTAGGAGAAGGACAAAGCGTGGAGACAAAAATGGAGTGGGGTGGCCAAGGGCATGCCAAAGCACATGCGGGGCTACAGCAAGCTTGCTCCCACGCCAACTTCTCCTTCCAGCTCTGTGAAGCCCTCCGTCGGTTCCGCTTCCGGCCCCACCTCCGATTGCCATTAGCGTTAGGGTTAGGGTTAGGGTTAGGGTTAGGAGAAGGACAAAGCGTGGAGACAAAAATGGAGTGGGGTGGCCAAGGGCATGCCAAAGCACATGCGGGGCTACAGCAAGCTTGCTCCCACGCCAACTTCTCCTTCCAGCTCTGTGAAGCCCTCCGTCGGTTCCGCTTCCGGCCCCACCTCCGATTGCCATTAGCGTTAGGGTTAGGGTTAGGGTTAGGGTTAGGAGAAGGACAAAGCGTGGAGACAAAAATGGAGTGGGGTGGCCAAGGGCATGCCAAAGCACATGCGGGGCTACAGCAAGCTTGCTCCCACGCCAACTTCTCCTTCCAGCTCTGTGAAGCCCTCCGTCGGTTTCCGCTTCCGGCCCCACCTCCGATTGCCATTAGCGTTAGGGTTAGGGTTGGGTTAGGGTTAGGAGAAGGACAAAGCGTGGAGACAAAAATGGAGTGGGGTGGCCAAGGGCATGCCAAAGCACATGCGGGGCTACAGCAAGCTTGCTCCCACGGCCAACTTCTCCTTCCAGCTCTGTGAAGCCCTCCGTCGGTTCCGCTTCCGGCCCCACCTCCGATTGCCATTAGCGTTAGGGTTAGGTTAGGGTTAGGGTTAGGAGAAGGACAAAGCGTGGAGACAAAAATGGAGTGGGGTGGCCAAGGGCATGCCAAAGCACATGCGGGGCTACAGCAAGCTTGCTCCCACGCCAACTTCTCCTTCCAGCTCTGTGAAGCCTCCGTCGGTTCCGCTTCCGGCCCCACCTCCGATTGCCATTAGCGTTAGGGTTAGGGTTAGGGTTAGGGTTAGGTTGGAGAAGGACAAAGCGTGGAGACAAAAATGGAGTGGGGTGGCCAAGGGCATGCCAAAGCACATGCGGGGCTACAGCAAGCTTGCTCCCACGCCAACTTCTCCTTCCAGCTCTGTGAAGCCCTCCGTCGGTTCCGCTTCCGGCCCCACCTCCGATTGGCACGTTAGCGGTTAGGGTTAGGGTTAGGGTTAGGGTTAGGAGAAGGACAAAGCGTGGAGACAAAAATGGAGTGGGGTGGCCAAGGGCATGCCAAAGCACATGCGGGGCTACAGCAAGCTTGCTCCCACGCCAACTTCTCCTTCCAGCTCTGTGAAGCCCTCCGTCGGTTCCGCTTCCGGCCCCACCTCCGATTGCCATTAGCGTTAGGGTTAGGGTTAGGGTTAGGGTTAGGAGAAGGACAAAGCGTGGAGACAAAAATGGAGTGGGGTGGCCAAGGGCATGCCAAAGCACATGCGGGGCTACAGCAAGCTTGCTCCCACGCCAACTTCTCCTTCCAGCTCTGTGAAGCCCTCCGTCGGTTGCCGCTTCCGGCCCCACCTCCGATTGCCATTAGCGTTAGGGTTAGGGTTAGGGTTAGGGTTAGGAGAAGGACAAAGCGTGGAGACAAAAATGGAGTGGGGTGGCCAAGGGCATGCCAAAGCACATGCGGGGCTACAGCAAGCTTGCTCCCACGCCAACTTCTCCTTCCAGCTCTGTGAAGCCCTCGTCGGTTCCGCTTCCGGCCCCACCTCCGATTGCCATTAGCGTTAGGGTTAGGGTTAGGGTTAGGGTTAGGAGAAGGACAAAGCGTGGAGACAAAAATGGAGTGGGGTGGCCAAGGGCATGCCAAAGCACATGCGGGGCTACAGCAAGCTTGCTCCCACGCCAACTTCTCCTTCCAGCTCTGTGAAGCCCTCCGTCGGTTCCACTTCCGGCCCCACCTCCGATTGCCATTAGCGTTAGGGTTAGGGTTAGGGTTAGGGTTAGGAGAAGGACAAAGCGTGGAGACAAAAATGGAGTGGGGTGGCCAAGGGCATGCCAAAGCACATGCGGGCTACAGCAAGCTTGCTCCACGCCAACTTCTCCTTCCAGCTCTGTGAAGCCCTCCGTCGGTTCCGCTTCCGGCCCCACCTCCGATTGCCATTAGCGTTAGGGTTAGGGTTAGGTTAGGGTTAGGAGAAGGACAAAGCGTGGAGACAAAAATGGAGTGGGGTGGCCAAGGGCATGCCAAAGCACCTGCGGGGCTACAGCAAGCTTGCTCCCACGCCAACTTCTCCTTCCAGCTCTGTGAAGCCCTCCGTCGGTTCCGCTTCCGGCCCCACCTCCGATTGCCATTAGGTTAGGGTTAGGGTTAGGGTTAGGGTTAGGAGAAGGACAAAGCGTGGAGACAAAAATGGAGTGGGGTGGCCAAGGGCATGCCAAAGCACATGCGGGGCTACAGCAAGCTTGCTCCCACGCCAACTTCTCCTTCCAGCTCTGTGAAGCCCTCCGTCGGTTCCGCTTCCGGCCCCACCTCCGATTGCCATTAGGGTTAGGGTTAGGGTTAGGGAATATAGCGCGGTGTGATCTGGAGAAGGACAAAGCGTGGAGACAAAAATGGAGTGGGGTGGCCAAGGGATGCCCAAAGCACATGCGGGGCTACGGCAAGCTTGCTCCCACGCCAACTTCTCCTTTCCAGCTCTGTGAAGCCCTCCGTCGGTTCCGCTTCCGGCCCCACCTCCTGATTGCCATTAGCGATAGTTAGTTAGGTTAGGGTTAGG
>NW_027182639.1:0-75653 GCF_040807025.1 Struthio camelus
AACCCTAACCCTAACCCTAACGCTAATGGCCAATCGGAGGTGGGGGCCGGGAAGCGGAACCGACGGAGGGCCTTCACAGAGCTGGAAGGAGAAGTTGGCGTGGGAGCAAGCTTGCTGTAGCCCCGCATGTGCTTTGGCATGCCCTTGGCCACCCCACTCCATTTTTGTCTCCACGCTTTGTCCTTCTCCTAACCCTAACCCTAACGCTAATGTCTATCTAATGTGGGGCCGGAAGCGGAACCGACGGAGGGCTTCACAGAGGTGGAAGGAGAAGTTGGCGTGGGAGCAAGCTTGCTGTAGCCCCGCATGTGCTTTGGCATGCCCTTGGCCACCCCACTCCATTTTTGTCTCCACGCTTTGTCCTTCTCCTAACCCTAACCCTAACCCTAACCCTAACGCTAATGGCAATCGGAGGTGGGGCCGGAAGCGGAACGGACCGAGGGCTTCACAGAGCTGGAAGGAGAAGTTGGCGTGGGAGCAAGCTTGCTGTAGCCCCGCATGTGCTTTGGCATGCCCTTGGCCACCCCACTCCATTTTTGTCTCCACGCTTTGTCCTTCTCCTAACCCTAACCCTAACCCTAACCCTAACGCTAATGGCAATCGGAGGTGGGGCCGGAAGCGGAACCGACGGAGGGCTTCACAGAGCTGGAAGGAGAAGTTGGCGTGGGAGCAAGCTTGCTGTAGCCCCGCATGTGCTTTGGCATGCCCTTGGCCACCCCACTCCATTTTTGTCTCCACGCTTTGTCCTTCTCCTAACCCTAACCCTAACCCTAATGGCAATCGGAGGTGGGGCCGGAAGCGGAACCGACGGAGGGCTTCACAGAGCTGGAAGGAGAAGTTGGCGTGGGAGCAAGCTTGCTGTAGCCCCGCATGTGCTTTGGCATGCCCTTGGCCACCCCACTCCATTTTTGTCTCCACGCTTTGTCCTTCTCCTAACCCTAACCCTAACCCTAACCCTAACGCTAATGGCAATCGGAGGTGGGGCCGGAAGCGGAACCGACGGAGGGCTTCACAGAGCTGGAAGGAGAAGTTGGCGTGGGAGCAAGCTTGCTGTAGCCCCGCATGTGCTTTGGCATGCCCTTGGCCACCCCACTCCATTTTTGTCTCCACGCTTTGTCCTTCTCCTAACCCTAACCCTAACGCTAATGTCTATCTAATGTGGGGCCGGAAGCGGAACCGACGGAGGGCTTCACAGAGGTGGAAGGAGAAGTTGGCGTGGGAGCAAGCTTGCTGTAGCCCCGCATGTGCTTTGGCATGCCCTTGGCCACCCCACTCCATTTTTGTCTCCACGCTTTGTCCTTCTCCTAACCCTAACCCTAACCCTAACCCTAACGCTAATGGCAATCGGAGGTGGGGCCGGAAGCGGAACGGACCGAGGGCTTCACAGAGCTGGAAGGAGAAGTTGGCGTGGGAGCAAGCTTGCTGTAGCCCCGCATGTGCTTTGGCATGCCCTTGGCCACCCCACTCCATTTTTGTCTCCACGCTTTGTCCTTCTCCTAACCCTAACCCTAACCCTAACCCTAACCCTAATGGCAATCGGAGGTGGGGCCGGAAGCAGAACCGACGGAGGGCTTCACAGAGCTGGAAGGAGAAGTTGGCGTGGGAGCAAGCTTGCTGTAGCCCCGCATGTGCTTTGGCATGCCCTTGGCCACCCCACTCCATTTTTGTCTCCACGCTTTGTCCTTCTCCTAACCCTAACCCTAACCCTAACCCTAATGGCAATCGGAGGTGGGGCCGGAAGCGGAACCGACCGAGGGCTTCACAGAGCTGGAAGGAGAAGTTGGCGTGGGAGCAAGCTTGCTGTAGCCCCGCATGTGCTTTGGCATGCCCTTGGCCACCCCACTCCATTTTTGTCTCCACGCTTTGTCCTTCTCCTAACCCTAACCCTAACCCTAACCCTAACGCTAATGGCAATCGGACGTGGGGCCGGAAGCGGAACCGACGGAGGGCTTCACAGAGCTGGAAGGAGAAGTTGGCGTGGGAGCAAGCTTGCTGTAGCCCCGCATGTGCTTTGGCATGCCCTTGGCCACCCCACTCCATTTTTGTCTCCACGCTTTGTCCTTCTCCTAACCCTAACCCTAACCCTAACCCTAACGCTAATGGCAATCGGAGGTGGGGCCGGAAGCGGAACCGACGGAGGGCTTCACAGAGCTGGAAGGAGAAGTTGGCGTGGGAGCAAGCTTGCTGTAGCCCCGCATGTGCTTTGGCATGCCCTTGGCCACCCCACTCCATTTTTGTCTCCACGCTTTGTCCTTTCTCCTAACCCTAACCCTAACGCTAATGGCAATCGGAGGTGGGGCCGGGAAGCGGAACCGACGGAGGGCTTCACAGAGCTGGAAGGAGAAGTTGGCGTGGGAGCAAGCTTGCTGTAGCCCCGCATGTGCTTTGGCATGCCCTTGGCCACCCCACTCCATTTTTGTCTCCACGCTTTGTCCTTCTCCTAACCCTAACCCCTAACCCTAACGCTAATGGCAATCGGAGGTGGGGCCGGAAGCGGAACCGACGGAGGGCTTCACAGAGCTGGAAGGAGAAGTTGGCGTGGGAGCAAGCTTGCTGTAGCCCCGCATGTGCTTTGGCATGCCCTTGGCCACCCCACTCCATTTTTGTCTCCACGCTTTGTCCTTCTCCTAACCCTAACCCTAACCCTAACCCTAACCCTAACCCTAACGCTAATGGCAATCGGAGGTGGGGCCGGAAGCGGAACCGACGGAGGGCTTCACAGAGCTGGAAGGAGAAGTTGGCGTGGGAGCAAGCTTGCCGTAGCCCCGCATGTGCTTTGGCATGCCCTTGGCCACCCCACTCCATTTTTGTCTCCACGCTTTGTCCTTCTCCTAACCCTAACCCTAACCCTAATGGCAATCGGAGGTGGGGCCGGAAGCGGAACCGACGGAGGGCTTCACAGAGCTGGAAGGAGAAGTTGGCGTGGGAGCAAGCTTGCTGTAGCCCCGCATGTGCTTTGGCATGCCCTTGGCCACCCCACTCCATTTTTGTCTCCACGCTTTGTCCTTCTCCTAACTCTAACCCTAACCCTAACCCTAACGCTAATGGCAATCGGAGGTGGGGCCGGAAGCGGAACCGACGGAGGGCTTCACAGAGCTGGAAGGAGAAGTTGGCGTGGGAGCAAGCTTGCTGTAGCCCCGCATGTGCTTTGGCATGCCCTTGGCCACCCCACTCCATTTTTGTCTCCACGCTTTGTCCTTCTCCTAACCCTAACCCTAACCCTAACCCTAACGCTAATGGCAATCGGAGGTGGGGCCGGAAGCGGAACCGACGGAGGGCTTCACAGAGCTGGAAGGAGAAGTTGGCGTGGGAGCAAGCTTGCTGTAGCCCCGCATGTGCTTTGGCATGCCCTTGGCCACCCCACTCCATTTTTGTCTCCACGCTTTGTCCTTCTCCTAACCCTAACCCTAACCCTAACCCTAACCCTAACCCTAATGGCAATCGGAGGTGGGGCCGGAAGCGGAACCGACCGAGGGCTTCACAGAGCTGGAAGGAGAAGTTGGCGTGGGAGCAAGCTTGCTGTAGCCCCGCATGTGCTTTGGCATGCCCTTGGCCACCCCACTCCATTTTTGTCTCCACGCTTTGTCCTTCTCCTAACCCTAACCCTAACCCTAATGGCAATCGGAGGTGGGGCCGGGAAGCGGAACCGACCGAGGGCTTCACAGAGCTGGAAGGAGAAGTTGGCGTGGGAGCAAGCTTGCTGTAGCCCCGCATGTGCTTTGGCATGCCCTTGGCCACCCCACTCCATTTTTGTCTCCACGCTTTGTCCTTCTCCTAACCCTAACCCTAACCCTAACCCTAACGCTAATGGCAATCGGAGGTGGGGCCGGAAGCGGAACCGACGGAGGGCTTCACAGAGCTGGAAGGAGAAGTTGGCGTGGGAGCAAGCTTGCTGTAGCCCCGCATGTGCTTTGGCATGCCCTTGGCCACCCCACTCCATTTTTGTCTCCACGCTTTGTCCTTCTCCTAACCCTAACCCTAACGCTAATGTCTATCTAATGTGGGGCCGGAAGCGGAACCGACGGAGGGCTTCACAGAGGTGGAAGGAGAAGTTGGCGTGGGAGCAAGCTTGCTGTAGCCCCGCATGTGCTTTGGCATGCCCTTGGCCACCCCACTCCATTTTTGTCTCCACGCTTTGTCCTTCTCCTAACCCTAACCCTAACCCTAACCCTAACGCTAATGGCAATCGGAGGTGGGGCCGGAAGCGGAACGGACCGAGGGCTTCACAGAGCTGGAAGGAGAAGTTGGCGTGGGAGCAAGCTTGCTGTAGCCCCGCATGTGCTTTGGCATGCCCTTGGCCACCCCACTCCATTTTTGTCTCCACGCTTTGTCCTTCTCCTAACCCTAACCCTAACCTAACCCTAACGCTAATGGCAATCGGAGGTGGGGGCCGGAAGCGGAACCGACGGAGGGCTTCACAGAGCTGGAAGGAGAAGTTGGCGTGGGAGCAAGCTTGCTGTAGCCCCGCATGTGCTTTGGCATGCCCTTGGCCACCCCACTCCATTTTTGTCTCCACGCTTTGTCCTTCTCCTAACCCTAACCCTAACCCTAATGGCAATCGGAGGTGGGGCCGGAAGCGGAACCGACGGAGGGCTTCACAGAGCTGGAAGGAGAAGTTGGCGTGGGAGCAAGCTTGCTGTAGCCCCGCATGTGCTTTGGCATGCCCTTGGCCACCCCACTCCATTTTTGTCTCCACGCTTTGTCCTTCTCCTAACCCTAACCCTAACCCTAACCCTAACGCTAATGGCAATCGGAGGTGGGGCCGGAAGCGGAACCGACGGAGGGCTTCACAGAGCTGGAAGGAGAAGTTGGCGTGGGAGCAAGCTTGCTGTAGCCCGCATGTGCTTTGGCATGCCCTTGGCCACCCCACTCCATTTTTGTCTCCACGCTTTGTCCTTCTCCTAACCCTAACCCTAACGCTAATGTCTATCTAATGTGGGGCCGGAAGCGGAACCGACGGAGGGCTTCACAGAGGTGGAAGGAGAAGTTGGCGTGGGAGCAAGCTTGCTGTAGCCCCGCATGTGCTTTGGCATGCCCTTGGCCACCCCACTCCATTTTTGTCTCCACGCTTTGTCCTTCTCCTAACCCTAACCCTAACCCTAACCCTAACGCTAATGGCAATCGGAGGTGGGGCCGGAAGCGGAACGGACCGAGGGCTTCACAGAGCTGGAAGGAGAAGTTGGCGTGGGAGCAAGCTTGCTGTAGCCCCGCATGTGCTTTGGCATGCCCTTGGCCACCCCACTCCATTTTTGTCTCCACGCTTTGTCCTTCTCCTAACCCTAACCCTAACCCTAACCCCTAACCCTAATGGCAATCGGAGGTGGGGCCGGAAGCAGAACCGACGGAGGGCTTCACAGAGCTGGAAGGAGAAGTTGGCGTGGGAGCAAGCTTGCTGTAGCCCCGCATGTGCTTTGGCATGCCCTTGGCCACCCCACTCCATTTTTGTCTCCACGCTTTGTCCTTCTCCTAACCCTAACCCTAACCCTAACCCTAATGGCAATCGGAGGTGGGGCCGGAAGCGGAACCGACCGAGGGCTTCACAGAGCTGGAAGGAGAAGTTGGCGTGGGAGCAAGCTTGCTGTAGCCCCGCATGTGCTTTGGCATGCCCTTGGCCACCCCACTCCATTTTTGTCTCCACGCTTTGTCCTTCTCCTAACCCTAACCCTAACCCTAACCCTAACGCTAATGGCAATCGGACGTGGGGCCGGAAGCGGAACCGACGGAGGGCTTCACAGAGCTGGAAGGAGAAGTTGGCGTGGGAGCAAGCTTGCTGTAGCCCCGCATGTGCTTTGGCATGCCCTTGGCCACCCCACTCCATTTTTGTCTCCACGCTTTGTCCTTCTCCTAACCCTAACCCTAACCCTAACCCTAACCCTAATGGCAATCGGAGGTGGGGCCGGAAGCGGAACCAACGGAGGGCTTCACAGAGCTGGAAGGAGAAGTTGGCGTGGGAGCAAGCTTGCTGTAGCCCCGCATGTGCTTTGGCATGCCCTTGGCCACCCCACTCCATTTTTGTCTCCACGCTTTGTCCTTCTCCTAACCCTAACCCTAACCCTAACCCTAACGCTAATGGCAATCGGAGGTGGGGCCGGAAGCGGAACCGACGGAGGGCTTCACAGAGCTGGAAGGAGAAGTTGGCGTGGGAGCAAGCTTGCTGTAGCCCCGCATGTGCTTTGGCATGCCCTTGGCCACCCCACTCCATTTTTGTCTCCACGCTTTGTCCTTCTCCTAACACTAACCCTAACCCTAACCCTAACCCTAACCCTAATGGCAATCGGAGGTGGGGCCGGAAGCGGAACCGACGGAGGGCTTCACAGAGCTGGAAGGAGAAGTTGGCGTGGGAGCAAGCTTGCTGTAGCCCCGCATGTGCTTTGGCATGCCCTTGGCCACCCCACTCCATTTTTGTCTCCACGCTTTGTCCTTCTCCTAACCCTAACCCTAACCCTAACGCTAATGGCAATCGGAGGTGGGGCCGGAAGCGGAACCGACGGAGGGCTTCACAGAGCTGGAAGGAGAAGTTGGCGTGGGAGCAAGCTTGCTGTAGCCCCGCATGTGCTTTGGCATGCCCTTGGCCACCCCACTCCATTTTTGTCTCCACGCTTTGTCCTTCTCCTAACCCTAACCCTAACCCTAACGCTAATGGCAATCGGAGGTGGGGCCGGAAGCGGAACCGACGGAGGGCTTCACAGAGCTGGAAGGAGAAGTTGGCGTGGGAGCAAGCTTGCTGTAGCCCCGCATGTGCTTTGGCATGCCCTTGGCCACCCCACTCCATTTTTGTCTCCACGCTTTGTCCTTCTCCTAACCCTAACCCTAACCCTAACCCTAACGCTAATGGCAATCGGAGGTGGGGCCGGAAGCGGAACCGACGGAGGGCTTCACAGAGCTGGAAGGAGAAGTTGGCGTGGGAGCAAGCTTGCTGTAGCCCCGCATGTGCTTTGGCATGCCCTTGGCCACCCCACTCCATTTTTGTCTCCACGCCTCTCCTTCTCCTAACCCTAACCCTAACCCTAACCCTAATGGCAATCGGAGGTGGGGCCGGAAGCGGAACCGACGGAGGGCTTCACAGAGCTGGAAGGAGAAGTTGGCGTGGGAGCAAGCTTGCTGTAGCCCCGCATGTGCTTTGGCATGCCCTTGGCCACCCCACTCCATTTTTGTCTCCACGCCCTCTCCTTCTCCTAACCCTAACCCTAACCCTAACCCTAACCCTAACGCTAATGGCAATCGGAGGTGGGGCCGGAAGCGGAACCGACGGAGGGCTTCACAGAGCTGGAAGGAGAAGTTGGCGTGGGAGCAAGCTTGCTGTAGCCCCGCATGTGCTTTGGCATGCCCTTGGCCACCCCACTCCATTTTTGTCTCCACGCCCTCTCCTTCTCCTAACCCTAACCCTAACCCTAACCCTAACGCTAATGGCAATCGGAGGTGGGGCCGGAAGCGGAACCGACGGAGGGCTTCACAGAGCTGGAAGGAGAAGTTGGCGTGGGAGCAAGCTTGCTGTAGCCCCGCATGTGCTTTGGCATGCCCTTGGCCACCCCACTCCATTTTTGTCTCCACGCTTTGTCCTTCTCCTAACCCTAACCCTAACCCTAACCCTAACGCTAATGGCAATCGGAGGTGGGGCCGGAAGCGGAACCGACGGAGGGCTTCACAGAGCTGGAAGGAGAAGTTGGCGTGGGAGCAAGCTTGCTGTAGCCCCGCATGTGCTTTGGCATGCCCTTGGCCACCCCACTCCATTTTTGTCTCCACGCCCTCTCCTTCTCCTAACCCTAACCCTAACCCTAACGCTAATGGCAATCGGAGGTGGGGCCGGAAGCGGAACCGACGGAGGGCTTCACAGAGCTGGAAGGAGAAGTTGGCGTGGGAGCAAGCTTGCTGTAGCCCCGCATGTGCTTTGGCATGCCCTTGGCCACCCCACTCCATTTTTGTCTCCACGCCCTCTCCTTCTCCTAACCCTAACCCTAACCCTAACCCTAACCCTAACCCTAATGGCAATCGGAGGTGGGGCCGGAAGCGGAACCGACGGAGGGCTTCACAGAGCTGGAAGGAGAAGTTGGCGTGGGAGCAAGCTTGCTGTAGCCCCGCATGTGCTTTGGCATGCCCTTGGCCACCCCACTCCATTTTTGTCTCCACGCCCTCTCCTTCTCCTAACCCTAACCCTAACCCTAACCCTAACCCTAATGGCAATCGGAGGTGGGGCCGGAAGCAGAACCGACGGAGGGCTTCACAGAGCTGGAAGGAGAAGTTGGCGTGGGAGCAAGCTTGCTGTAGCCCCGCATGTGCTTTGGCATGCCCTTGGCCACCCCACTCCATTTTTGTCTCCACGCTTTGTCCTTCTCCTAACCCTAACCCTAACCCTAACCCTAACCCTAATGGCAATCGGAGGTGGGGCCGGAAGCGGAACCGACGGAGGGCTTCACAGAGCTGGAAGGAGAAGTTGGCGTGGGAGCAAGCTTGCTGTAGCCCCGCATGTGCTTTGGCATGCCCTTGGCCACCCCACTCCATTTTTGTCTCCACGCTTTGTCCTTCTCCTAACCCTAACCCTAACCCTAACCCTAACGCTAATGGCAATCGGAGGTGGGGCCGGAAGCGGAACCGACGGAGGGCTTCACAGAGCTGGAAGGAGAAGTTGGCGTGGGAGCAAGCTTGCTGTAGCCCCGCATGTGCTTTGGCATGCCCTTGGCCACCCCACTCCATTTTTGTCTCCACGCTTTGTCCTTCTCCTAACCCTAACCCTAACGCTAATGTCTATCTAATGTGGGGCCGGAAGCGGAACCGACGGAGGGCTTCACAGAGCTGGAAGGAGAAGTTGGCGTGGGAGCAAGCTTGCTGTAGCCCCGCATGTGCTTTGGCATGCCCTTGGCCACCCCACTCCATTTTTGTCTCCACGCTTTGTCCTTCTCCTAACCCTAACCCTAACCCTAACGCTAATGGCAATCGGAGGTGGGGCCGGAAGCGGAACCGACGGAGGGCTTCACAGAGCTGGAAGGAGAAGTTGGCGTGGGAGCAAGCTTGCTGTAGCCCCGCATGTGCTTTGGCATGCCCTTGGCCACCCCACTCCATTTTTGTCTCCACGCTTTGTCCTTCTCCTAACCCTAACCCTAACCCTAACCCTAACCCTAACCCTAACGCTAATGGCAATCGGAGGTGGGGCCGGAAGCGGAACCGACGGAGGGCTTCACAGAGCTGGAAGGAGAAGTTGGCGTGGGAGCAAGCTTGCCGTAGCCCCGCATGTGCTTTGGCATGCCCTTGGCCACCCCACTCCATTTTTGTCTCCACGCTTTGTCCTTCTCCTAACCCTAACCCTAACCCTAACCCTAACCCTAATGGCAATCGGAGGTGGGGCCGGAAGCGGAACCGACGGAGGGCTTCACAGAGCTGGAAGGAGAAGTTGGCGTGGGAGCAAGCTTGCTGTAGCCCCGCATGTGCTTTGGCATGCCCTTGGCCACCCCACTCCATTTTTGTCTCCACGCTTTGTCCTTCTCCTAACCCTAACCCTAACCCTAACGCTAATGGCAATCGGAGGTGGGGCCGGAAGCGGAACCGACGGAGGGCTTCACAGAGCTGGAAGGAGAAGTTGGCGTGGGAGCAAGCTTGCTGTAGCCCCGCATGTGCTTTGGCATGCCCTTGGCCACCCCACTCCATTTTTGTCTCCACGCTTTGTCCTTCTCCTAACCCTAACCCTAACCCTAACGCTAATGGCAATCGGAGGTGGGGCCGGAAGCGGAACCGACGGAGGGCTTCACAGAGCTGGAAGGAGAAGTTGGCGTGGGAGCAAGCTTGCTGTAGCCCCGCATGTGCTTTGGCATGCCCTTGGCCACCCCACTCCATTTTTGTCTCCACGCCCTCTCCTTCTCCTAACCCTAACCCTAACCCTAACGCTAATGGCAATCGGAGGTGGGGCCGGAAGCGGAACCGACGGAGGGCTTCACAGAGCTGGAAGGAGAAGTTGGCGTGGGAGCAAGCTTGCTGTAGCCCCGCATGTGCTTTGGCATGCCCTTGGCCACCCCACTCCATTTTTGTCTCCACGCTTTGTCCTTCTCCTAACCCTAACCCTAACCCTAACCCTAACGCTAATGGCAATCGGAGGTGGGGCCGGAAGCGGAACCGACGGAGGGCTTCACAGAGCTGGAAGGAGAAGTTGGCGTGGGAGCAAGCTTGCTGTAGCCCCGCATGTGCTTTGGCATGCCCTTGGCCACCCCACTCCATTTTTGTCTCCACGCCCTCTCCTTCTCCTAACCCTAACCCTAACCCTAACGCTAATGGCAATCGGAGGTGGGGCCGGAAGCGGAACCGACGGAGGGCTTCACAGAGCTGGAAGGAGAAGTTGGCGTGGGAGCAAGCTTGCTGTAGCCCCGCATGTGCTTTGGCATGCCCTTGGCCACCCCACTCCATTTTTGTCTCCACGCCCTCTCCTTCTCCTAACCCTAACCCTAACCCTAACCCTAACCCTAACCCTAATGGCAATCGGAGGTGGGGCCGGAAGCGGAACCGACGGAGGGCTTCACAGAGCTGGAAGGAGAAGTTGGCGTGGGAGCAAGCTTGCTGTAGCCCCGCATGTGCTTTGGCATGCCCTTGGCCACCCCACTCCATTTTTGTCTCCACGCCCTCTCCTTCTCCTAACCCTAACCCTAACCCTAACCCTAACCCTAATGGCAATCGGAGGTGGGGCCGGAAGCAGAACCGACGGAGGGCTTCACAGAGCTGGAAGGAGAAGTTGGCGTGGGAGCAAGCTTGCTGTAGCCCCGCATGTGCTTTGGCATGCCCTTGGCCACCCCACTCCATTTTTGTCTCCACGCTTTGTCCTTCTCCTAACCCTAACCCTAACCCTAACCCTAACCCTAATGGCAATCGGAGGTGGGGCCGGAAGCGGAACCGACGGAGGGCTTCACAGAGCTGGAAGGAGAAGTTGGCGTGGGAGCAAGCTTGCTGTAGCCCCGCATGTGCTTTGGCATGCCCTTGGCCACCCCACTCCATTTTTGTCTCCACGCTTTGTCCTTCTCCTAACCCTAACCCTAACCCTAACCCTAACGCTAATGGCAATCGGAGGTGGGGCCGGAAGCGGAACCGACGGAGGGCTTCACAGAGCTGGAAGGAGAAGTTGGCGTGGGAGCAAGCTTGCTGTAGCCCCGCATGTGCTTTGGCATGCCCTTGGCCACCCCACTCCATTTTTGTCTCCACGCTTTGTCCTTCTCCTAACCCTAACCCTAACGCTAATGTCTATCTAATGTGGGGCCGGAAGCGGAACCGACGGAGGGCTTCACAGAGCTGGAAGGAGAAGTTGGCGTGGGAGCAAGCTTGCTGTAGCCCCGCATGTGCTTTGGCATGCCCTTGGCCACCCCACTCCATTTTTGTCTCCACGCTTTGTCCTTCTCCTAACCCTAACCCTAACCCTAACGCTAATGGCAATCGGAGGTGGGGCCGGAAGCGGAACCGACGGAGGGCTTCACAGAGCTGGAAGGAGAAGTTGGCGTGGGAGCAAGCTTGCTGTAGCCCCGCATGTGCTTTGGCATGCCCTTGGCCACCCCACTCCATTTTTGTCTCCACGCTTTGTCCTTCTCCTAACCCTAACCCTAACCCTAACCCTAACCCTAACCCTAACGCTAATGGCAATCGGAGGTGGGGCCGGAAGCGGAACCGACGGAGGGCTTCACAGAGCTGGAAGGAGAAGTTGGCGTGGGAGCAAGCTTGCTGTAGCCCCGCATGTGCTTTGGCATGCCCTTGGCCACCCCACTCCATTTTTGTCTCCACGCTTTGTCCTTCTCCTAACCCTAACCCTAACCCTAACCCTAACGCTAATGGCAATCGGAGGTGGGGCCGGAAGCGGAACCGACGGAGGGCTTCACAGAGCTGGAAGGAGAAGTTGGCGTGGGAGCAAGCTTGCTGTAGCCCCGCATGTGCTTTGGCATGCCCTTGGCCACCCCACTCCATTTTTGTCTCCACGCTTTGTCCTTCTCCTAACCCTAACCCTAACCCTAACCCTAACGCTAATGGCAATCGGAGGTGGGGCCGGAAGCGGAACCGACGGAGGGCTTCACAGAGCTGGAAGGAGAAGTTGGCGTGGGAGCAAGCTTGCTGTAGCCCCGCATGTGCTTTGGCATGCCCTTGGCCACCCCACTCCATTTTTGTCTCCACGCCCTCTCCTTCTCCTAACCCTAACCCTAACCCTAACGCTAATGGCAATCGGAGGTGGGGCCGGAAGCGGAACCGACGGAGGGCTTCACAGAGCTGGAAGGAGAAGTTGGCGTGGGAGCAAGCTTGCTGTAGCCCCGCATGTGCTTTGGCATGCCCTTGGCCACCCCACTCCATTTTTGTCTCCACGCCCTCTCCTTCTCCTAACCCTAACCCTAACCCTAACCCTAACCCTAACCCTAATGGCAATCGGAGGTGGGGCCGGAAGCGGAACCGACGGAGGGCTTCACAGAGCTGGAAGGAGAAGTTGGCGTGGGAGCAAGCTTGCTGTAGCCCCGCATGTGCTTTGGCATGCCCTTGGCCACCCCACTCCATTTTTGTCTCCACGCCCTCTCCTTCTCCTAACCCTAACCCTAACCCTAACCCTAACGCTAATGGCAATCGGAGGTGGGGCCGGAAGCAGAACCGACGGAGGGCTTCACAGAGCTGGAAGGAGAAGTTGGCGTGGGAGCAAGCTTGCTGTAGCCCCGCATGTGCTTTGGCATGCCCTTGGCCACCCCACTCCATTTTTGTCTCCACGCTTTGTCCTTCTCCTAACCCTAACCCTAACCCTAACCCTAACCCTAATGGCAATCGGAGGTGGGGCCGGAAGCGGAACCGACGGAGGGCTTCACAGAGGTGGAAGGAGAAGTTGGCGTGGGAGCAAGCTTGCTGTAGCCCCGCATGTGCTTTGGCATGCCCTTGGCCACCCCACTCCATTTTTGTCTCCACGCTTTGTCCTTCTCCTAACCCTAACCCTAACCCTAACCCTAACGCTAATGGCAATCGGAGGTGGGGCCGGAAGCGGAACCGACGGAGGGCTTCACAGAGCTGGAAGGAGAAGTTGGCGTGGGAGCAAGCTTGCTGTAGCCCCGCATGTGCTTTGGCATGCCCTTGGCCACCCCACTCCATTTTTGTCTCCACGCTTTGTCCTTCTCCTAACCCTAACCCTAACGCTAATGGCAATCGGAGGTGGGGCCGGAAGCGGAACCGACGGAGGGCTTCACAGAGCTGGAAGGAGAAGTTGGCGTGGGAGCAAGCTTGCTGTAGCCCCGCATGTGCTTTGGCATGCCCTTGGCCACCCCACTCCATTTTTGTCTCCACGCTTTGTCCTTCTCCTAACCCTAACCCTAACCCTAACGCTAATGGCAATCGGAGGTGGGGCCGGAAGCGGAACCGACGGAGGGCTTCACAGAGCTGGAAGGAGAAGTTGGCGTGGGAGCAAGCTTGCTGTAGCCCCGCATGTGCTTTGGCATGCCCTTGGCCACCCCACTCCATTTTTGTCTCCACGCTTTGTCCTTCTCCTAACCCTAACCCTAACCCTAACCCTAACCCTAACCCTAACGCTAATGGCAATCGGAGGTGGGGCCGGAAGCGGAACCGACGGAGGGCTTCACAGAGCTGGAAGGAGAAGTTGGCGTGGGAGCAAGCTTGCCGTAGCCCCGCATGTGCTTTGGCATGCCCTTGGCCACCCCACTCCATTTTTGTCTCCACGCTTTGTCCTTCTCCTAACCCTAACCCTAACCCTAACCCTAACCCTAATGGCAATCGGAGGTGGGGCCGGAAGCGGAACCGACGGAGGGCTTCACAGAGCTGGAAGGAGAAGTTGGCGTGGGAGCAAGCTTGCTGTAGCCCCGCATGTGCTTTGGCATGCCCTTGGCCACCCCACTCCATTTTTGTCTCCACGCTTTGTCCTTCTCCTAACCCTAACCCTAACCCTAACCCTAACCCTAATGGCAATCGGAGGTGGGGCCGGAAGCGGAACCGACGGAGGGCTTCACAGAGCTGGAAGGAGAAGTTGGCGTGGGAGCAAGCTTGCTGTAGCCCCGCATGTGCTTTGGCATGCCCTTGGCCACCCCACTCCATTTTTGTCTCCACGCTTTGTCCTTCTCCTAACCCTAACCCTAACCCTAACCCTAACCCTAACGCTAATGGCAATCGGAGGTGGGGCCGGAAGCGGAACCGACGGAGGGCTTCACAGAGCTGGAAGGAGAAGTTGGCGTGGGAGCAAGCTTGCTGTAGCCCCGCATGTGCTTTGGCATGCCCTTGGCCACCCCACTCCATTTTTGTCTCCACGCTTTGTCCTTCTCCTAACCCTAACCCTAACCCTAACCCTAACCCTAATGGCAATCGGAGGTGGGGCCGGAAGCGGAACCGACGGAGGGCTTCACAGAGCTGGAAGGAGAAGTTGGCGTGGGAGCAAGCTTGCTGTAGCCCCGCATGTGCTTTGGCATGCCCTTGGCCACCCCACTCCATTTTTGTCTCCACGCTTTGTCCTTCTCCTAACCCTAACCCTAACCCTAACCCTAACCCTAATGGCAATCGGAGGTGGGGCCGGAAGCGGAACCGACGGAGGGCTTCACAGAGGTGGAAGGAGAAGTTGGCGTGGGAGCAAGCTTGCTGTAGCCCCGCATGTGCTTTGGCATGCCCTTGGCCACCCCACTCCATTTTTGTCTCCACGCTTTGTCCTTCTCCTAACCCTAACCCTAACCCTAATGGCAATCGGAGGTGGGGCCGGAAGCAGAACCGACGGAGGGCTTCACAGAGCTGGAAGGAGAAGTTGGCGTGGGAGCAAGCTTGCTGTAGCCCCGCATGTGCTTTGGCATGCCCTTGGCCACCCCACTCCATTTTTGTCTCCACGCTTTGTCCTTCTCCTAACCCTAACCCTAACCCTAACCCTAACGCTAATGGCAATCGGAGGTGGGGCCGGAAGCGGAACCGACCGAGGGCTTCACAGAGCTGGAAGGAGAAGTTGGCGTGGGAGCAAGCTTGCTGTAGCCCCGCATGTGCTTTGGCATGCCCTTGGCCACCCCACTCCATTTTTGTCTCCACGCTTTGTCCTTCTCCTAACCCTAACCCTAACGCTAATGTCTATCTAATGTGGGGCCGGAAGCGGAACCGACGGAGGGCTTCACAGAGCTGGAAGGAGAAGTTGGCGTGGGAGCAAGCTTGCTGTAGCCCCGCATGTGCTTTGGCATGCCCTTGGCCACCCCACTCCATTTTTGTCTCCACGCTTTGTCCTTCTCCTAACCCTAACCCTAACCCTAACGCTAATGGCAATCGGAGGTGGGGCCGGAAGCGGAACGGACCGAGGGCTTCACAGAGCTGGAAGGAGAAGTTGGCGTGGGAGCAAGCTTGCTGTAGCCCCGCATGTGCTTTGGCATGCCCTTGGCCACCCCACTCCATTTTTGTCTCCACGCTTTGTCCTTCTCCTAACCCTAACCCTAACCCTAACCCTAACCCTAATGGCAATCGGAGGTGGGGCCGGAAGCAGAACCGACGGAGGGCTTCACAGAGCTGGAAGGAGAAGTTGGCGTGGGAGCAAGCTTGCTGTAGCCCCGCATGTGCTTTGGCATGCCCTTGGCCACCCCACTCCATTTTTGTCTCCACGCTTTGTCCTTCTCCTAACCCTAACCCTAACCCTAACCCTAATGGCAATCGGAGGTGGGGCCGGAAGCGGAACCGACGGAGGGCTTCACAGAGCTGGAAGGAGAAGTTGGCGTGGGAGCAAGCTTGCTGTAGCCCCGCATGTGCTTTGGCATGCCCTTGGCCACCCCACTCCATTTTTGTCTCCACGCTTTGTCCTTCTCCTAACCCTAACCCTAACCCTAACCCTAACGCTAATGGCAATCGGAGGTGGGGCCGGAAGCGGAACCGACGGAGGGCTTCACAGAGCTGGAAGGAGAAGTTGGCGTGGGAGCAAGCTTGCTGTAGCCCCGCATGTGCTTTGGCATGCCCTTGGCCACCCCACTCCATTT
This sequence comes from Struthio camelus, assembly GCF_040807025.1. Taxonomy (NCBI): domain Eukaryota; kingdom Metazoa; phylum Chordata; class Aves; order Struthioniformes; family Struthionidae; genus Struthio; species Struthio camelus. The sequence continues at coordinate 15,924 of NW_027182639.1, forward strand.
TGGTCTCCACGCCCTCTCCTTCTCCTAACCCTAACCCTAACCCTAACGCTAATGGCAATCGGAGGTGGGGCCGGAAGCGGAACTGACGGAGGGCTTCACAGAGCTGGAAGGAGAAGTTGGCGTGGGAGCAAGCTTGCTGTAGCCCCGCATGTGCTTTGGCATGCCCTTGGCCACCCCACTCCATTTTTGTCTCCACGCTTTGTCCTTCTCCTAACCCTAACCCTAACCCTAACGCTAATGGCAATCGGAGGTGGGGCCGGAAGCGGAACCGACGGAGGGCTTCACAGAGCTGGAAGGAGAAGTTGGCGTGGGAGCAAGCTTGCTGTAGCCCCGCATGTGCTTTGGCATGCCCTTGGCCACCCCGCTCCATTTTTGTCTCCACGCTTTGTCCTTCTCCTAACCCTAACCCTAACCCTAACCCTAACGCTAATGGCAATCGGAGGTGGGGCCGGAAGCGGAACCGACGGAGGGCTTCACAGAGGTGGAAGGAGAAGTTGGCGTGGGAGCAAGCTTGCTGTAGCCCCGCATGTGCTTTGGCATGCCCTTGGCCACCCCACTCCATTTTTGTCTCCACGCCCTCTCCTTCTCCTAACCCTAACCCTAACCCTAACCCTAATGGCAATCGGAGGTGGGGCCGGAAGCGGAACCGACCGAGGGCTTCACAGAGCTGGAAGGAGAAGTTGGCGTGGGAGCAAGCTTGCTGTAGCCCCGCATGTGCTTTGGCATGCCCTTGGCCACCCCACTCCATTTTTGTCTCCACGCCCTCTCCTTCTCCTAACCCTAACCCTAACCCTAACCCTAACCCTAACCCTAATGGCAATCGGAGGTGGGGCCGGAAGCGGAACCGACGGAGGGCTTCACAGAGCTGGAAGGAGAAGTTGGCGTGGGAGCAAGCTTGCTGTAGCCCCGCATGTGCTTTGGCATGCCCTTGGCCACCCCACTCCATTTTTGTCTCCACGCCCTCTCCTTCTCCTAACCCTAACCCTAACCCTAACCCTAACGCTAATGGCAATCGGAGGTGGGGCCGGAAGCGGAACCGACGGAGGGCTTCACAGAGCTGGAAGGAGAAGTTGGCGTGGGAGCAAGCTTGCTGTAGCCCCGCATGTGCTTTGGCATGCCCTTGGCCACCCCACTCCATTTTTGTCTCCACGCTTTGTCCTTCTCCTAACCCTAACCCTAACCCTAACCCTAACCCTAACGCTAATGGCAATCGGAGGTGGGGCCGGAAGCGGAACGGACCGAGGGCTTCACAGAGCTGGAAGGAGAAGTTGGCGTGGGAGCAAGCTTGCTGTAGCCCCGCATGTGCTTTGGCATGCCCTTGGCCACCCCACTCCATTTTTGTCTCCACGCTTTGTCCTTCTCCTAACCCTAACCCTAACCCTAACGCTAATGGCAATCGGAGGTGGGGCCGGAAGCGGAACCGACCGAGGGCTTCACAGAGCTGGAAGGAGAAGTTGGCGTGGGAGCAAGCTTGCTGTAGCCCCGCATGTGCTTTGGCATGCCCTTGGCCACCCCACTCCATTTTTGTCTCCACGCCCTCTCCTTCTCCTAACCCTAACCCTAACCCTAACCCTAACCCTAACGCTAATGGCAATCGGAGGTGGGGCCGGAAGCGGAACCGACCGAGGGCTTCACAGAGCTGGAAGGAGAAGTTGGCGTGGGAGCAAGCTTGCTGTAGCCCCGCATGTGCTTTGGCATGCCCTTGGCCACCCCACTCCATTTTTGTCTCCACGCTTTGTCCTTCTCCTAACCCTAACCCTAACCCTAACCCTAACGCTAATGGCAATCGGAGGTGGGGCCGGAAGCGGAACCGACGGAGGGCTTCACAGAGCTGGAAGGAGAAGTTGGCGTGGGAGCAAGCTTGCTGTAGCCCCGCATGTGCTTTGGCATGCCCTTGGCCACCCCACTCCATTTTTGTCTCCACGCTTTGTCCTTCTCCTAACCCTAACCCTAACCCTAACCCTAACGCTAATGGCAATCGGAGGTGGGGCCGGAAGCGGAACCGACGGAGGGCTTCACAGAGCTGGAAGGAGAAGTTGGCGTGGGAGCAAGCTTGCTGTAGCCCCGCATGTGCTTTGGCATGCCCTTGGCCACCCCACTCCATTTTTGTCTCCACGCTTTGTCCTTCTCCTAACCCTAACCCTAACCCTAACCCTAACGCTAATGGCAATCGGAGGTGGGGCCGGAAGCGGAACCGACGGAGGGCTTCACAGAGCTGGAAGGAGAAGTTGGCGTGGGAGCAAGCTTGCTGTAGCCCCGCATCTGCTTTGGCATGCCCTTGGCCACCCCACTCCATTTTTGTCTCCACGCTTTGTCCTTCTCCTAACCCTAACCCTAACCCTAACCCTAACGCTAATGGCAATCGGAGGTGGGGCCGGAAGCGGAACCGACGGAGGGCTTCACAGAGCTGGAAGGAGAAGTTGGCGTGGGAGCAAGCTTGCTGTAGCCCCGCATCTGCTTTGGCATGCCCTTGGCCACCCCACTCCATTTTTGTCTCCACGCTTTGTCCTTCTCCTAACCCTAACCCTAACCCTAACCCTAACGCTAATGGCAATCGGAGGTGGGGCCGGAAGCGGAACCGACGGAGGGCTTCACAGAGCTGGAAGGAGAAGTTGGCGTGGGAGCAAGCTTGCTGTAGCCCCGCATCTGCTTTGGCATGCCCTTGGCCACCCCACTCCATTTTTGTCTCCACGCTTTGTCCTTCTCCTAACCCTAACCCTAACCCTAACCCTAACCCTAATGGCAATCGGAGGTGGGGCTGGAAGCGGAACCGACGGAGGGCTTCACAGAGCTGGAAGGAGAAGTTGGCGTGGGAGCAAGCTTGCTGTAGCCCCGCATGTGCTTTGGCATGCCCTTGGCCACCCCACTCCATTTTTGTCTCCACGCTTTGTCCTTCTCCTAACCCTAACCCTAACCCTAACCCTAACGCTAATGGCAATCGGAGGTGGGGCCGGAAGCGGAACCGACGGAGGGCTTCACAGAGCTGGAAGGAGAAGTTGGCGTGGGAGCAAGCTTGCTGTAGCCCCGCATGTGCTTTGGCATGCCCTTGGCCACCCCACTCCATTTTTGTCTCCACGCTTTGTCCTTCTCCTAACCCTAACCCTAACCCTAACCCTAACCCTAACGCTAATGGCAATCGGAGGTGGGGCCGGAAGCGGAACCGACGGAGGGCTTCACAGAGGTGGAAGGAGAAGTTGGCGTGGGAGCAAGCTTGCTGTAGTCCCGCATCTGCTTTGGCATGCCCTTGGCCACCCCACTCCATTTTTGTCTCCACGCTTTGTCCTTCTCCTAACCCTAACCCTAACCCTAACCCTAACCCTAATGGCAATCGGAGGTGGGGCCGGAAGCGGAACCGACGGAGGGCTTCACAGAGCTGGAAGGAGAAGTTGGCGTGGGAGCAAGCTTGCTGTAGCCCCGCATGTGCTTTGGCATGCCCTTGGCCACCCCACTCCATTTTTGTCTCCACGCTTTGTCCTTCTCCTAACCCTAACCCTAACGCTAATGTCTATCTAATGTGGGGCCGGAAGCGGAACCGACGGAGGGCTTCACAGAGCTGGAAGGAGAAGTTGGCGTGGGAGCAAGCTTGCTGTAGCCCCGCATGTGCTTTGGCATGCCCTTGGCCACCCCACTCCATTTTGGTCTCCACGCTTTGTCCTTCTCCTAACCCTAACCCTAACCCTAACGCTAATGGCAATCGGAGGTGGGGCCGGAAGCGGAACCGACGGAGGGCTTCACAGAGGTGGAAGGAGAAGTTGGCGTGGGAGCAAGCTTGCTGTAGCCCCGCATGTGCTTTGGCATGCCCTTGGCCACCCCACTCCATTTTTGTCTCCACGCTTTGTCCTTCTCCTAACCCTAACCCTAACGCTAATGTCTATCTAATGTGGGGCCGGAAGCGGAACCGACGGAGGGCTTCACAGAGCTGGAAGGAGAAGTTGGCGTGGGAGCAAGCTTGCTGTAGCCCCGCATGTGCTTTGGCATGCCCTTGGCCACCCCACTCCATTTTTGTCTCCACGCTTTGTCCTTCTCCTAACCCTAACCCTAACCCTAACCCTAACGCTAATGGCAATCGGAGGTGGGGCCGGAAGCGGAACAGACGGAGGGCTTCACAGAGCTGGAAGGAGAAGTTGGCGTGGGAGCAAGCTTGCTGTAGCCCCGCATGTGCTTTGGCATGCCCTTGGCCACCCCACTCCATTTTTGTCTCCACGCTTTGTCCTTCTCCTAACCCTAACCCTAACCCTAACCCTAACGCTAATGGCAATCGGAGGTGGGGCTGGAAGCGGAACCGACGGAGGGCTTCACAGAGGTGGAAGGAGAAGTTGGCGTGGGAGCAAGCTTGCTGTAGCCCCGCATCTGCTTTGGCATGCCCTTGGCCACCCCACTCCATTTTTGTCTCCACGCTTTGTCCTTCTCCTAACCCTAACCCTAACCCTAACCCTAACCCTAACGCTAATGGCAATCGGAGGTGGGGCCGGAAGCGGAACCGACGGAGGGCTTCACAGAGGTGGAAGGAGAAGTTGGCGTGGGAGCAAGCTTGCTGTAGCCCCGCATGTGCTTTGGCATGCCCTTGGCCACCCCACTCCATTTTTGTCTCCACGCTTTGTCCTTCTCCTAACCCTAACCCTAACCCTAACCCTAACCCTAATGGCAATCGGAGGTGGGGCCGGAAGCGGAACCGACGGAGGGCTTCACAGAGCTGGAAGGAGAAGTTGGCGTGGGAGCAAGCTTGCTGTAGCCCCGCATGTGCTTTGGCATGCCCTTGGCCACCCCACTCCATTTTTGTCTCCACGCTTTGTCCTTCTCCTAACCCTAACCCTAACCCTAACCCTAACCCTAACGCTAATGGCAATCGGAGGTGGGGCCGGAAGCGGAACCGACGGAGGGCTTCACAGAGCTGGAAGGAGAAGTTGGCGTGGGAGCAAGCTTGCTGTAGCCCCGCATGTGCTTTGGCATGCCCTTGGCCACCCCACTCCATTTTTGTCTCCACGCTTTGTCCTTCTCCTAACCCTAACCCTAACCCTAACCCTAACGCTAATGGCAATCGGAGGTGGGGCCGGAAGCGGAACCGACGGAGGGCTTCACAGAGCTGGAAGGAGAAGTTGGCGTGGGAGCAAGCTTGCTGTAGCCCCGCATGTGCTTTGGCATGCCCTTGGCCACCCCACTCCATTTTTGTCTCCACGCTTTGTCCTTCTCCTAACCCTAACCCTAACCCTAACCCTAACCCTAACGCTAATGGCAATCGGAGGTGGGGCCGGAAGCGGAACCGACGGAGGGCTTCACAGAGCTGGAAGGAGAAGTTGGCGTGGGAGCAAGCTTGCTGTAGCCCCGCATGTGCTTTGGCATGCCCTTGGCCACCCCACTCCATTTTTGTCTCCACGCTTTGTCCTTCTCCTAACCCTAACCCTAACGCTAATGTCTATCTAATGTGGGGCCGGAAGCGGAACCGACGGAGGGCTTCACAGAGCTGGAAGGAGAAGTTGGCGTGGGAGCAAGCTTGCTGTAGCCCCGCATGTGCTTTGGCATGCCCTTGGCCACCCCACTCCATTTTTGTCTCCACGCTTTGTCCTTCTCCTAACCCTAACCCTAACCCTAACCCTAACGCTAATGGCAATCGGAGGTGGGGCCGGAAGCAGAACCGACGGAGGGCTTCACAGAGCTGGAAGGAGAAGTTGGCGTGGGAGCAAGCTTGCTGTAGCCCCGCATGTGCTTTGGCATGCCCTTGGCCACCCCACTCCATTTTTGTCTCCACGCTTTGTCCTTCTCCTAACCCTAACCCTAACCCTAACCCTAACCCTAATGGCAATCGGAGGTGGGGCCGGAAGCGGAACCGACGGAGGGCTTCACAGAGCTGGAAGGAGAAGTTGGCGTGGGAGCAAGCTTGCTGTAGCCCCGCATGTGCTTTGGCATGCCCTTGGCCACCCCACTCCATTTTTGTCTCCACGCTTTGTCCTTCTCCTAACCCTAACCCTAACCCTAACCCTAACGCTAATGGCAATCGGAGGTGGGGCCGGAAGCGGAACCGACGGAGGGCTTCACAGAGCTGGAAGGAGAAGTTGGCGTGGGAGCAAGCTTGCTGTAGCCCCGCATGTGCTTTGGCATGCCCTTGGCCACCCCACTCCATTTTTGTCTCCACGCTTTGTCCTTCTCCTAACCCTAACCCTAACCCTAACCCTAACGCTAATGGCAATCGGAGGTGGGGCTGGAAGCGGAACCGACGGAGGGCTTCACAGAGGTGGAAGGAGAAGTTGGCGTGGGAGCAAGCTTGCTGTAGCCCCGCATGTGCTTTGGCATGCCCTTGGCCACCCCACTCCATTTTTGTCTCCACGCTTTGTCCTTCTCCTAACCCTAACCCTAACCCTAACCCTAACCCTAACGCTAATGGCAATCGGAGGTGGGGCCGGAAGCGGAACCGACGGAGGGCTTCACAGAGGTGGAAGGAGAAGTTGGCGTGGGAGCAAGCTTGCTGTAGCCCCGCATCTGCTTTGGCATGCCCTTGGCCACCCCACTCCATTTTTGTCTCCACGCTTTGTCCTTCTCCTAACCCTAACCCTAACCCTAACCCTAACGCTAATGGCAATCGGAGGTGGGGCCGGAAGCGGAACCGACGGAGGGCTTCACAGAGCTGGAAGGAGAAGTTGGCGTGGGAGCAAGCTTGCTGTAGCCCCGCATGTGCTTTGGCATGCCCTTGGCCACCCCACTCCATTTTTGTCTCCACGCTTTGTCCTTCTCCTAACCCTAACCCTAACCCTAACCCTAACGCTAATGGCAATCGGAGGTGGGGCCGGAAGCGGAACCGACGGAGGGCTTCACAGAGCTGGAAGGAGAAGTTGGCGTGGGAGCAAGCTTGCTGTAGCCCCGCATGTGCTTTGGCATGCCCTTGGCCACCCCACTCCATTTTTGTCTCCACGCTTTGTCCTTCTCCTAACCCTAACCCTAACCCTAACCCTAACCCTAACGCTAATGGCAATCGGAGGTGGGGCCGGAAGCGGAACCGACGGAGGGCTTCACAGAGCTGGAAGGAGAAGTTGGCGTGGGAGCAAGCTTGCTGTAGCCCCGCATGTGCTTTGGCATGCCCTTGGCCACCCCACTCCATTTTTGTCTCCACGCTTTGTCCTTCTCCTAACCCTAACCCTAACGCTAATGTCTATCTAATGTGGGGCCGGAAGCGGAACCGACGGAGGGCTTCACAGAGCTGGAAGGAGAAGTTGGCGTGGGAGCAAGCTTGCTGTAGCCCCGCATGTGCTTTGGCATGCCCTTGGCCACCCCACTCCATTTTTGTCTCCACGCTTTGTCCTTCTCCTAACCCGAACCCTAACCCTAACCCTAACCCTAATGGCAATCGGAGGTGGGGCCGGAAGCGGAACCGACGGAGGGCTTCACAGAGCTGGAAGGAGAAGTTGGCGTGGGAGCAAGCTTGCTGTAGCCCCGCATGTGCTTTGGCATGCCCTTGGCCACCCCACTCCATTTTTGTCTCCACGCTTTGTCCTTCTCCTAACCCTAACCCTAACCCTAACCCTAACGCTAATGGCAATCGGAGGTGGGGCCGGAAGCGGAACCGACGGAGGGCTTCACAGAGCTGGAAGGAGAAGTTGGCGTGGGAGCAAGCTTGCTGTAGCCCCGCATGTGCTTTGGCATGCCCTTGGCCACCCCACTCCATTTTTGTCTCCACGCTTTGTCCTTCTCCTAACCCTAACCCTAACCCTAACCCTAACGCTAATGGCAATCGGAGGTGGGGCCGGAAGCGGAACCGACGGAGGGCTTCACAGAGCTGGAAGGAGAAGTTGGCGTGGGAGCAAGCTTGCTGTAGCCCCGCATGTGCTTTGGCATGCCCTTGGCCACCCCACTCCATTTTTGTCTCCACGCTTTGTCCTTCTCCTAACCCTAACCCTAACCCTAACCCTAACCCTAATGGCAATCGGAGGTGGGGCCGGAAGCGGAACCAACGGAGGGCTTCACAGAGCTGGAAGGAGAAGTTGGCGTGGGAGCAAGCTTGCTGTAGCCCCGCATGTGCTTTGGCATGCCCTTGGCCACCCCACTCCATTTTTGTCTCCACGCTTTGTCCTTCTCCTAACCCTAACCCTAACCCTAACCCTAACGCTAATGACAATCGGAGGTGGGGCCGGAAGCGGAACCGACGGAGGGCTTCACAGAGCTGGAAGGAGAAGTTGGCGTGGGAGCAAGCTTGCTGTAGCCCCGCATGTGCTTTGGCATGCCCTTGGCCACCCCACTCCATTTTTGTCTCCACGCTTTGTCCTTCTCCTTCTCCTAACCCTAACCCTAACCCTAACCCTAACCCTAATGGCAATCGGAGGTGGGGCTGGAAGCGGAACCGACGGAGGGCTTCACAGAGCTGGAAGGAGAAGTTGGCGTGGGAGCAAGCTTGCTGTAGCCCCGCATGTGCTTTGGCATGCCCTTGGCCACCCCACTCCATTTTTGTCTCCACGCTTTGTCCTTCTCCTAACCCTAACCCTAACCCTAACCCTAACGCTAATGGCAATCGGAGGTGGGGCCGGAAGCGGAACCGACTGAGGGCTTCACAGAGCTGGAAGGAGAAGTTGGCGTGGGAGCAAGCTTGCTGTAGCCCCGCATGTGCTTTGGCATGCCCTTGGCCACCCCACTCCATTTTTGTCTCCACGCTTTGTCCTTCTCCTAACCCTAACCCTAACCCTAACCCTAACCCTAACCCTAATGGCAATCGGAGGTGGGGCCGGAAGCGGAACCGACCGAGGGCTTCACAGAGCTGGAAGGAGAAGTTGGCGTGGGAGCAAGCTTGCTGTAGCCCCGCATGTGCTTTGGCATGCCCTTGGCCACCCCACTCCATTTTTGTCTCCACGCTTTGTCCTTCTCCTAACCCTAACCCTAACCCTAACCCTAACGCTAATGGCAATCGGAGGTGGGGCCGGAAGCGGAACCGACGGAGGGCTTCACAGAGCTGGAAGGAGAAGTTGGCGTGGGAGCAAGCTTGCTGTAGCCCCGCATGTGCTTTGGCATGCCCTTGGCCACCCCACTCCATTTTTGTCTCCACGCCCTCTCCTTCTCCTAACCCTAACCCTAACCCTAACGCTAATGGCAATCGGAGGTGGGGCCGGAAGCGGAACGGACCGAGGGCTTCACAGAGCTGGAAGGAGAAGTTGGCGTGGGAGCAAGCTTGCTGTAGCCCCGCATGTGCTTTGGCATGCCCTTGGCCACCCCACTCCATTTTTGTCTCCACGCTTTGTCCTTCTCCTAACCCTAACCCTAACGCTAACGCTAATGGCAATCGGAGGTGGGGCCGGAAGCGGAACCGACGGAGGGCTTCACAGAGCTGGAAGGAGAAGTTGGCGTGGGAGCAAGCTTGCTGTAGCCCCGCATGTGCTTTGGCATGCCCTTGGCCACCCCACTCCATTTTTGTCTCCACGCTTTGTCCTTCTCCTAACCCTAACCCTAACCCTAACCCTAACGCTAATGGCAATCGGAGGTGGGGCCGGAAGCGGAACCGACGGAGGGCTTCACAGAGCTGGAAGGAGAAGTTGGCGTGGGAGCAAGCTTGCTGTAGCCCCGCATGTGCTTTGGCATGCCCTTGGCCACCCCACTCCATTTTTGTCTCCACGCCCTCTCCTTCTCCTAACCCTAACCCTAACCCTAACCCTAACGCTAATGGCAATCGGAGGTGGGGCCGGAAGCGGAACGGACCGAGGGCTTCACAGAGGTGGAAGGAGAAGTTGGCGTGGGAGCAAGCTTGCTGTAGCCCCGCATGTGCTTTGGCATGCCCTTGGCCACCCCACTCCATTTTTGTCTCCACGCTTTGTCCTTCTCCTAACCCTAACCCTAACCCTAACCCTAACCCTAATGGCAATCGGAGGTGGGGCCGGAAGCGGAACCGACGGAGGGCTTCACAGAGCTGGAAGGAGAAGTTGGCGTGGGAGCAAGCTTGCTGTAGCCCCGCATGTGCTTTGGCATGCCCTTGGCCACCCCACTCCATTTTGGTCTCCACGCCCTCTCCTTCTCCTAACCCTAACCCTAACCCTAACGCTAATGGCAATCGGAGGTGGGGCCGGAAGCGGAACCGACGGAGGGCTTCACAGAGCTGGAAGGAGAAGTTGGCGTGGGAGCAAGCTTGCTGTAGCCCCGCATGTGCTTTGGCATGCCCTTGGCCACCCCACTCCATTTTTGTCTCCACGCCCTCTCCTTCTCCTAACCCTAACCCTAACCCTAACCCTAACCCTAACCCTAATGGCAATCGGAGGTGGGGCCGGAAGCGGAACCGACGGAGGGCTTCACAGAGCTGGAAGGAGAAGTTGGCGTGGGAGCAAGCTTGCTGTAGCCCCGCATGTGCTTTGGCATGCCCTTGGCCACCCCACTCCATTTTTGTCTCCACGCTTTGTCCTTCTCCTAACCCTAACCCTAACCCTAACCCTAACGCTAATGGCAATCGGAGGTGGGGCCGGAAGCGGAACCGACCGAGGGCTTCACAGAGCTGGAAGGAGAAGTTGGCGTGGGAGCAAGCTTGCTGTAGCCCCGCATGTGCTTTGGCATGCCCTTGGCCACCCCACTCCATTTTTGTCTCCACGCTTTGTCCTTCTCCTAACCCTAACCCTAACGCTAATGTCTATCTAATGTGGGGCCGGAAGCGGAACCGACGGAGGGCTTCACAGAGCTGGAAGGAGAAGTTGGCGTGGGAGCAAGCTTGCTGTAGCCCCGCATGTGCTTTGGCATGCCCTTGGCCACCCCACTCCATTTTTGTCTCCACGCTTTGTCCTTCTCCTAACCCTAACCCTAACCCTAACGCTAATGGCAATCGGAGGTGGGGCCGGAAGCGGAACCGACCGAGGGCTTCACAGAGCTGGAAGGAGAAGTTGGCGTGGGAGCAAGCTTGCTGTAGCCCCGCATGTGCTTTGGCATGCCCTTGGCCACCCCACTCCATTTTTGTCTCCACGCTTTGTCCTTCTCCTAACCCTAACCCTAACCCTAACCCTAACCCTAATGGCAATCGGAGGTGGGGCCGGAAGCAGAACCGACGGAGGGCTTCACAGAGCTGGAAGGAGAAGTTGGCGTGGGAGCAAGCTTGCTGTAGCCCCGCATGTGCTTTGGCATGCCCTTGGCCACCCCACTCCATTTTTGTCTCCACGCTTTGTCCTTCTCCTAACCCTAACCCTAACCCTAACGCTAATGGCAATCGGAGGTGGGGCCGGAAGCGGAACCGACCGAGGGCTTCACAGAGCTGGAAGGAGAAGTTGGCGTGGGAGCAAGCTTGCTGTAGCCCCGCATGTGCTTTGGCATGCCCTTGGCCACCCCACTCCATTTTTGTCTCCACGCTTTGTCCTTCTCCTAACCCTAACCCTAACCCTAACCCTAACGCTAATGGCAATCGGAGGTGGGGCCGGAAGCGGAACCGACGGAGGGCTTCACAGAGCTGGAAGGAGAAGTTGGCGTGGGAGCAAGCTTGCTGTAGCCCCGCATGTGCTTTGGCATGCCCTTGGCCACCCCACTCCATTTTTGTCTCCACGCTTTGTCCTTCTCCTAACACTAACCCTAACCCTAACCCTAACCCTAACCCTAATGGCAATCGGAGGTGGGGCCGGAAGCGGAACCGACGGAGGGCTTCACAGAGCTGGAAGGAGAAGTTGGCGTGGGAGCAAGCTTGCTGTAGCCCCGCATGTGCTTTGGCATGCCCTTGGCCACCCCACTCCATTTTGGTCTCCACGCCCTCTCCTTCTCCTAACCCTAACCCTAACCCTAACGCTAATGGCAATCGGAGGTGGGGCCGGAAGCGGAACCGACGGAGGGCTTCACAGAGCTGGAAGGAGAAGTTGGCGTGGGAGCAAGCTTGCTGTAGCCCCGCATGTGCTTTGGCATGCCCTTGGCCACCCCACTCCATTTTTGTCTCCACGCTTTGTCCTTCTCCTAACCCTAACCCTAACCCTAACGCTAATGGCAATCGGAGGTGGGGCCGGAAGCGGAACCGACGGAGGGCTTCACAGAGCTGGAAGGAGAAGTTGGCGTGGGAGCAAGCTTGCTGTAGCCCCGCATGTGCTTTGGCATGCCCTTGGCCACCCCACTCCATTTTTGTCTCCACGCTTTGTCCTTCTCCTAACCCTAACCCTAACCCTAACCCTAACGCTAATGGCAATCGGAGGTGGGGCCGGAAGCGGAACCGACGGAGGGCTTCACAGAGCTGGAAGGAGAAGTTGGCGTGGGAGCAAGCTTGCTGTAGCCCCGCATGTGCTTTGGCATGCCCTTGGCCACCCCACTCCATTTTTGTCTCCACGCCCTCTCCTTCTCCTAACCCTAACCCTAACCCTAACCCTAATGGCAATCGGAGGTGGGGCCGGAAGCGGAACCGACCGAGGGCTTCACAGAGCTGGAAGGAGAAGTTGGCGTGGGAGCAAGCTTGCTGTAGCCCCGCATGTGCTTTGGCATGCCCTTGGCCACCCCACTCCATTTTTGTCTCCACGCCCTCTCCTTCTCCTAACCCTAACCCTAACCCTAACCTTAACCTTAACCCTAATGGCAATCGGAGGTGGGGCCGGAAGCGGAACCGACGGAGGGCTTCACAGAGCTGGAAGGAGAAGTTGGCGTGGGAGCAAGCTTGCTGTAGCCCCGCATGTGCTTTGGCATGCCCTTGGCCACCCCACTCCATTTTTGTCTCCACGCCCTCTCCTTCTCCTAACCCTAACCCTAACCCTAACCCTAACCCTAATGGCAATCGGAGGTGGGGCCGGAAGCGGAACCGACGGAGGGCTTCACAGAGCTGGAAGGAGAAGTTGGCGTGGGAGCAAGCTTGCTGTAGCCCCGCATGTGCTTTGGCATGCCCTTGGCCACCCCACTCCATTTTTGTCTCCACGCTTTGTCCTTCTCCTAACCCTAACCCTAACCCTAACCCTAACCCTAACGCTAATGGCAATCGGAGGTGGGGCCGGAAGCGGAACCGACCGAGGGCTTCACAGAGCTGGAAGGAGAAGTTGGCGTGGGAGCAAGCTTGCTGTAGCCCCGCATGTGCTTTGGCATGCCCTTGGCCACCCCACTCCATTTTTGTCTCCACGCTTTGTCCTTCTCCTAACCCTAACCCTAACCCTAACGCTAATGGCAATCGGAGGTGGGGCCGGAAGCGGAACCGACGGAGGGCTTCACAGAGGTGGAAGGAGAAGTTGGCGTGGGAGCAAGCTTGCTGTAGCCCCGCATGTGCTTTGGCATGCCCTTGGCCACCCCACTCCATTTTTGTCTCCACGCCCTCTCCTTCTCCTAACCCTAACCCTAACCCTAACCCTAACCCTAACCCTAATGGCAATCGGAGGTGGGGCCGGAAGCGGAACCGACGGAGGGCTTCACAGAGCTGGAAGGAGAAGTTGGCGTGGGAGCAAGCTTGCTGTAGCCCCGCATGTGCTTTGGCATGCCCTTGGCCACCCCACTCCATTTTTGTCTCCACGCCCTCTCCTTCTCCTAACCCTAACCCTAACCCTAACCCTAACCCTAACGCTAATGGCAATCGGAGGTGGGGCCGGAAGCGGAACCGACGGAGGGCTTCACAGAGCTGGAAGGAGAAGTTGGCGTGGGAGCAAGCTTGCTGTAGCCCCGCATGTGCTTTGGCATGCCCTTGGCCACCCCACTCCATTTTTGTCTCCACGCTTTGTCCTTCTCCTAACCCTAACCCTAACCCTAACCCTAACGCTAATGGCAATCGGAGGTGGGGCCGGAAGCGGAACCGACGGAGGGCTTCACAGAGCTGGAAGGAGAAGTTGGCGTGGGAGCAAGCTTGCTGTAGCCCCGCATGTGCTTTGGCATGCCCTTGGCCACCCCACTCCATTTTTGTCTCCACGCTTTGTCCTTCTCCTAACCCTAACCCTAACCCTAACCCTAACGCTAATGGCAATCGGAGGTGGGGCCGGAAGCGGAACCGACGGAGGGCTTCACAGAGCTGGAAGGAGAAGTTGGCGTGGGAGCAAGCTTGCTGTAGCCCCGCATGTGCTTTGGCATGCCCTTGGCCACCCCACTCCATTTTTGTCTCCACGCTTTGTCCTTCTCCTAACCCTAACCCTAACCCTAACCCTAACGCTAATGGCAATCGGAGGTGGGGCCGGAAGCGGAACCGACGGAGGGCTTCACAGAGCTGGAAGGAGAAGTTGGCGTGGGAGCAAGCTTGCTGTAGCCCCGCATGTGCTTTGGCATGCCCTTGGCCACCCCACTCCATTTTTGTCTCCACGCTTTGTCCTTCTCCTAACCCTAACCCTAACCCTAACCCTAACCCTAATGGCAATCGGAGGTGGGGCCGGAAGCGGAACCGACGGAGGGCTTCACAGAGCTGGAAGGAGAAGTTGGCGTGGGAGCAAGCTTGCTGTAGCCCCGCATGTGCTTTGGCATGCCCTTGGCCACCCCACTCCATTTTTGTCTCCACGCTTTGTCCTTCTCCTAACCCTAACCCTAACCCTAACCCTAACGCTAATGGCAATCGGAGGTGGGGCCGGAAGCGGAACCGACGGAGGGCTTCACAGAGCTGGAAGGAGAAGTTGGCGTGGGAGCAAGCTTGCTGTAGCCCCGCATCTGCTTTGGCATGCCCTTGGCCACCCCACTCCATTTTTGTCTCCACGCTTTGTCCTTCTCCTAACCCTAACCCTAACCCTAACCCTAACCCTAATGGCAATCGGAGGTGGGGCTGGAAGCGGAACAGACGGAGGGCTTCACAGAGCTGGAAGGAGAAGTTGGCGTGGGAGCAAGCTTGCTGTAGCCCCGCATGTGCTTTGGCATGCCCTTGGCCACCCCACTCCATTTTTGTCTCCACGCTTTGTCCTTCTCCTAACCCTAACCCTAACCCTAACCCTAACGCTAATGGCAATCGGAGGTGGGGCCGGAAGCGGAACCGACGGAGGGCTTCACAGAGCTGGAAGGAGAAGTTGGCGTGGGAGCAAGCTTGCTGTAGCCCCGCATGTGCTTTGGCATGCCCTTGGCCACCCCACTCCATTTTTGTCTCCACGCTTTGTCCTTCTCCTAACCCTAACCCTAACCCTAACCCTAACGCTAATGGCAATCGGAGGTGGGGCCGGAAGCGGAACCGACGGAGGGCTTCACAGAGCTGGAAGGAGAAGTTGGCGTGGGAGCAAGCTTGCTGTAGCCCCGCATGTGCTTTGGCATGCCCTTGGCCACCCCACTCCATTTTTGTCTCCACGCCCTCTCCTTCTCCTAACCCTAACCCTAACCCTAACCCTAACCCTAACGCTAATGGCAATCGGAGGTGGGGCCGGAAGCGGAACCGACGGAGGGCTTCACAGAGCTGGAAGGAGAAGTTGGCGTGGGAGCAAGCTTGCTGTAGCCCCGCATGTGCTTTGGCATGCCCTTGGCCACCCCACTCCATTTTTGTCTCCACGCTTTGTCCTTCTCCTAACCCTAACCCTAACGCTAATGTCTATCTAATGTGGGGCCGGAAGCGGAACCGACGGAGGGCTTCACAGAGCTGGAAGGAGAAGTTGGCGTGGGAGCAAGCTTGCTGTAGCCCCGCATGTGCTTTGGCATGCCCTTGGCCACCCCACTCCATTTTTGTCTCCACGCTTTGTCCTTCTCCTAACCCTAACCCTAACCCTAACGCTAATGGCAATCGGAGGTGGGGCCGGAAGCGGAACCGACGGAGGGCTTCACAGAGCTGGAAGGAGAAGTTGGCGTGGGAGCAAGCTTGCTGTAGCCCCGCATGTGCTTTGGCATGCCCTTGGCCACCCCACTCCATTTTTGTCTCCACGCTTTGTCCTTCTCCTAACCCTAACCCTAACGCTAATGTCTATCTAATGTGGGGCCGGAAGCGGAACCGACGGAGGGCTTCACAGAGCTGGAAGGAGAAGTTGGCGTGGGAGCAAGCTTGCTGTAGCCCCGCATGTGCTTTGGCATGCCCTTGGCCACCCCACTCCATTTTTGTCTCCACGCTTTGTCCTTCTCCTAACCCTAACCCTAACCCTAACCCTAACGCTAATGGCAATCGGAGGTGGGGCCGGAAGCGGAACAGACGGAGGGCTTCACAGAGCTGGAAGGAGAAGTTGGCGTGGGAGCAAGCTTGCTGTAGCCCCGCATGTGCTTTGGCATGCCCTTGGCCACCCCACTCCATTTTTGTCTCCACGCTTTGTCCTTCTCCTAACCCTAACCCTAACCCTAACCCTAACGCTAATGGCAATCGGAGGTGGGGCTGGAAGCGGAACCGACGGAGGGCTTCACAGAGGTGGAAGGAGAAGTTGGCGTGGGAGCAAGCTTGCTGTAGCCCCGCATGTGCTTTGGCATGCCCTTGGCCACCCCACTCCATTTTTGTCTCCACGCTTTGTCCTTCTCCTAACCCTAACCCTAACCCTAACCCTAACCCTAACGCTAATGGCAATCGGAGGTGGGGCCGGAAGCGGAACCGACGGAGGGCTTCACAGAGGTGGAAGGAGAAGTTGGCGTGGGAGCAAGCTTGCTGTAGCCCCGCATCTGCTTTGGCATGCCCTTGGCCACCCCACTCCATTTTTGTCTCCACGCTTTGTCCTTCTCCTAACCCTAACCCTAACCCTAACCCTAACCCTAATGGCAATCGGAGGTGGGGCCGGAAGCGGAACCGACGGAGGGCTTCACAGAGCTGGAAGGAGAAGTTGGCGTGGGAGCAAGCTTGCTGTAGCCCCGCATGTGCTTTGGCATGCCCTTGGCCACCCCACTCCATTTTTGTCTCCACGCTTTGTCCTTCTCCTAACCCTAACCCTAACCCTAACCCTAACCCTAACGCTAATGGCAATCGGAGGTGGGGCCGGAAGCGGAACCGACGGAGGGCTTCACAGAGCTGGAAGGAGAAGTTGGCGTGGGAGCAAGCTTGCTGTAGCCCCGCATGTGCTTTGGCATGCCCTTGGCCACCCCACTCCATTTTTGTCTCCACGCTTTGTCCTTCTCCTAACCCTAACCCTAACCCTAACCCTAACGCTAATGGCAATCGGAGGTGGGGCCGGAAGCGGAACCGACGGAGGGCTTCACAGAGGTGGAAGGAGAAGTTGGCGTGGGAGCAAGCTTGCTGTAGCCCCGCATGTGCTTTGGCATGCCCTTGGCCACCCCACTCCATTTTTGTCTCCACGCTTTGTCCTTCTCCTAACCCTAACCCTAACCCTAACCCTAACCCTAACGCTAATGGCAATCGGAGGTGGGGCCGGAAGCGGAACCGACGGAGGGCTTCACAGAGCTGGAAGGAGAAGTTGGCGTGGGAGCAAGCTTGCTGTAGCCCCGCATGTGCTTTGGCATGCCCTTGGCCACCCCACTCCATTTTTGTCTCCACGCTTTGTCCTTCTCCTAACCCTAACCCTAACGCTAATGTCTATCTAATGTGGGGCCGGAAGCGGAACCGACGGAGGGCTTCACAGAGCTGGAAGGAGAAGTTGGCGTGGGAGCAAGCTTGCTGTAGCCCCGCATGTGCTTTGGCATGCCCTTGGCCACCCCACTCCATTTTTGTCTCCACGCTTTGTCCTTCTCCTAACCCTAACCCTAACCCTAACCCTAACGCTAATGGCAATCGGAGGTGGGGCCGGAAGCAGAACCGACGGAGGGCTTCACAGAGCTGGAAGGAGAAGTTGGCGTGGGAGCAAGCTTGCTGTAGCCCCGCATGTGCTTTGGCATGCCCTTGGCCACCCCACTCCATTTTTGTCTCCACGCTTTGTCCTTCTCCTAACCCTAACCCTAACCCTAACCCTAACGCTAATGGCAATCGGAGGTGGGGCCGGAAGCGGAACCGACGGAGGGCTTCACAGAGCTGGAAGGAGAAGTTGGCGTGGGAGCAAGCTTGCTGTAGCCCCGCATGTGCTTTGGCATGCCCTTGGCCACCCCACTCCATTTTTGTCTCCACGCTTTGTCCTTCTCCTAACCCTAACCCTAACCCTAACCCTAACGCTAATGGCAATCGGAGGTGGGGCCGGAAGCGGAACAGACGGAGGGCTTCACAGAGCTGGAAGGAGAAGTTGGCGTGGGAGCAAGCTTGCTGTAGCCCCGCATGTGCTTTGGCATGCCCTTGGCCACCCCACTCCATTTTTGTCTCCACGCTTTGTCCTTCTCCTAACCCTAACCCTAACCCTAACCCTAACGCTAATGGCAATCGGAGGTGGGGCTGGAAGCGGAACCGACGGAGGGCTTCACAGAGGTGGAAGGAGAAGTTGGCGTGGGAGCAAGCTTGCTGTAGCCCCGCATGTGCTTTGGCATGCCCTTGGCCACCCCACTCCATTTTTGTCTCCACGCTTTGTCCTTCTCCTAACCCTAACCCTAACCCTAACCCTAACCCTAACGCTAATGGCAATCGGAGGTGGGGCCGGAAGCGGAACCGACGGAGGGCTTCACAGAGGTGGAAGGAGAAGTTGGCGTGGGAGCAAGCTTGCTGTAGCCCCGCATGTGCTTTGGCATGCCCTTGGCCACCCCACTCCATTTTTGTCTCCACGCTTTGTCCTTCTCCTAACCCTAACCCTAACCCTAACCCTAACCCTAATGGCAATCGGAGGTGGGGCCGGAAGCGGAACCGACGGAGGGCTTCACAGAGCTGGAAGGAGAAGTTGGCGTGGGAGCAAGCTTGCTGTAGCCCCGCATGTGCTTTGGCATGCCCTTGGCCACCCCACTCCATTTTTGTCTCCACGCTTTGTCCTTCTCCTAACCCTAACCCTAACCCTAACCCTAACGCTAATGGCAATCGGAGGTGGGGCCGGAAGCGGAACCGACGGAGGGCTTCACAGAGCTGGAAGGAGAAGTTGGCGTGGGAGCAAGCTTGCTGTAGCCCCGCATGTGCTTTGGCATGCCCTTGGCCACCCCACTCCATTTTTGTCTCCACGCTTTGTCCTTCTCCTAACCCTAACCCTAACCCTAACCCTAACCCTAACCCTAATGGCAATCGGAGGTGGGGCCGGAAGCGGAACCGACGGAGGGCTTCACAGAGCTGGAAGGAGAAGTTGGCGTGGGAGCAAGCTTGCTGTAGCCCCGCATGTGCTTTGGCATGCCCTTGGCCACCCCACTCCATTTTTGTCTCCACGCTTTGTCCTTCTCCTAACCCTAACCCTAACGCTAATGTCTATCTAATGTGGGGCCGGAAGCGGAACCGACGGAGGGCTTCACAGAGCTGGAAGGAGAAGTTGGCGTGGGAGCAAGCTTGCTGTAGCCCCGCATGTGCTTTGGCATGCCCTTGGCCACCCCACTCCATTTTTGTCTCCACGCTTTGTCCTTCTCCTAACCCTAACCCTAACCCTAACCCTAACGCTAATGGCAATCGGAGGTGGGGCTGGAAGCGGAACCGACGGAGGGCTTCACAGAGGTGGAAGGAGAAGTTGGCGTGGGAGCAAGCTTGCTGTAGCCCCGCATGTGCTTTGGCATGCCCTTGGCCACCCCACTCCATTTTTGTCTCCACGCTTTGTCCTTCTCCTAACCCTAACCCTAACCCTAACCCTAACCCTAACGCTAATGGCAATCGGAGGTGGGGCCGGAAGCGGAACCGACGGAGGGCTTCACAGAGGTGGAAGGAGAAGTTGGCGTGGGAGCAAGCTTGCTGTAGCCCCGCATGTGCTTTGGCATGCCCTTGGCCACCCCACTCCATTTTTGTCTCCACGCTTTGTCCTTCTCCTAACCCTAACCCTAACCCTAACCCTAACCCTAACGCTAATGGCAATCGGAGGTGGGGCCGGAAGCGGAACCGACGGAGGGCTTCACAGAGCTGGAAGGAGAAGTTGGCGTGGGAGCAAGCTTGCTGTAGCCCCGCATGTGCTTTGGCATGCCCTTGGCCACCCCACTCCATTTTTGTCTCCACGCTTTGTCCTTCTCCTAACCCTAACCCTAACCCTAACCCTAACGCTAATGGCAATCGGAGGTGGGGCCGGAAGCGGAACAGACGGAGGGCTTCACAGAGCTGGAAGGAGAAGTTGGCGTGGGAGCAAGCTTGCTGTAGCCCCGCATGTGCTTTGGCATGCCCTTGGCCACCCCACTCCATTTTTGTCTCCACGCTTTGTCCTTCTCCTAACCCTAACCCTAACCCTAACCCTAACGCTAATGGCAATCGGAGGTGGGGCTGGAAGCGGAACCGACGGAGGGCTTCACAGAGGTGGAAGGAGAAGTTGGCGTGGGAGCAAGCTTGCTGTAGCCCCGCATGTGCTTTGGCATGCCCTTGGCCACCCCACTCCATTTTTGTCTCCACGCTTTGTCCTTCTCCTAACCCTAACCCTAACCCTAACCCTAACCCTAACGCTAATGGCAATCGGAGGTGGGGCCGGAAGCGGAACCGACGGAGGGCTTCACAGAGGTGGAAGGAGAAGTTGGCGTGGGAGCAAGCTTGCTGTAGCCCCGCATGTGCTTTGGCATGCCCTTGGCCACCCCACTCCATTTTTGTCTCCACGCTTTGTCCTTCTCCTAACCCTAACCCTAACCCTAACCCTAACCCTAACGCTAATGGCAATCGGAGGTGGGGCCGGAAGCGGAACCGACGGAGGGCTTCACAGAGCTGGAAGGAGAAGTTGGCGTGGGAGCAAGCTTGCTGTAGCCCCGCATGTGCTTTGGCATGCCCTTGGCCACCCCACTCCATTTTTGTCTCCACGCTTTGTCCTTCTCCTAACCCTAACCCTAACCCTAACCCTAACGCTAATGGCAATCGGAGGTGGGGCCGGAAGCGGAACCGACGGAGGGCTTCACAGAGCTGGAAGGAGAAGTTGGCGTGGGAGCAAGCTTGCTGTAGCCCCGCATGTGCTTTGGCATGCCCTTGGCCACCCCACTCCATTTTTGTCTCCACGCTTTGTCCTTCTCCTAACCCTAACCCTAACCCTAACCCTAACCCTAACGCTAATGGCAATCGGAGGTGGGGCCGGAAGCGGAACCGACGGAGGGCTTCACAGAGCTGGAAGGAGAAGTTGGCGTGGGAGCAAGCTTGCTGTAGCCCCGCATGTGCTTTGGCATGCCCTTGGCCACCCCACTCCATTTTTGTCTCCACGCTTTGTCCTTCTCCTAACCCTAACCCTAACGCTAATGTCTATCTAATGTGGGGCCGGAAGCGGAACCGACGGAGGGCTTCACAGAGCTGGAAGGAGAAGTTGGCGTGGGAGCAAGCTTGCTGTAGCCCCGCATGTGCTTTGGCATGCCCTTGGCCACCCCACTCCATTTTTGTCTCCACGCTTTGTCCTTCTCCTAACCCTAACCCTAACCCTAACCCTAACGCTAATGGCAATCGGAGGTGGGGCCGGAAGCAGAACCGACGGAGGGCTTCACAGAGCTGGAAGGAGAAGTTGGCGTGGGAGCAAGCTTGCTGTAGCCCCGCATGTGCTTTGGCATGCCCTTGGCCACCCCACTCCATTTTTGTCTCCACGCTTTGTCCTTCTCCTAACCCTAACCCTAACCCTAACCCTAACCCTAATGGCAATCGGAGGTGGGGCCGGAAGCGGAACCGACGGAGGGCTTCACAGAGCTGGAAGGAGAAGTTGGCGTGGGAGCAAGCTTGCTGTAGCCCCGCATGTGCTTTGGCATGCCCTTGGCCACCCCACTCCATTTTTGTCTCCACGCTTTGTCCTTCTCCTAACCCTAACCCTAACCCTAACCCTAACGCTAATGGCAATCGGAGGTGGGGCCGGAAGCGGAACCGACGGAGGGCTTCACAGAGCTGGAAGGAGAAGTTGGCGTGGGAGCAAGCTTGCTGTAGCCCCGCATGTGCTTTGGCATGCCCTTGGCCACCCCACTCCATTTTTGTCTCCACGCTTTGTCCTTCTCCTAACCCTAACCCTAACCCTAACCCTAACCCTAACCCTAATGGCAATCGGAGGTGGGGCTGGAAGCGGAACCGACGGAGGGCTTCACAGAGCTGGAAGGAGAAGTTGGCGTGGGAGCAAGCTTGCTGTAGCCCCGCATGTGCTTTGGCATGCCCTTGGCCACCCCACTCCATTTTTGTCTCCACGCTTTGTCCTTCTCCTAACCCTAACCCTAACCCTAACCCTAACCCTAATGGCAATCGGAGGTGGGGCCGGAAGCGGAACCGACTGAGGGCTTCACAGAGCTGGAAGGAGAAGTTGGCGTGGGAGCAAGCTTGCTGTAGCCCCGCATGTGCTTTGGCATGCCCTTGGCCACCCCACTCCATTTTTGTCTCCACGCTTTGTCCTTCTCCTAACCCTAACCCTAACCCTAACCCTAACCCTAACGCTAATGGCAATCGGAGGTGGGGCCGGAAGCGGAACCGACCGAGGGCTTCACAGAGCTGGAAGGAGAAGTTGGCGTGGGAGCAAGCTTGCTGTAGCCCCGCATGTGCTTTGGCATGCCCTTGGCCACCCCACTCCATTTTTGTCTCCACGCTTTGTCCTTCTCCTAACCCTAACCCTAACCCTAACCCTAACGCTAATGGCAATCGGAGGTGGGGCCGGAAGCGGAACCGACCGAGGGCTTCACAGAGCTGGAAGGAGAAGTTGGCGTGGGAGCAAGCTTGCTGTAGCCCCGCATGTGCTTTGGCATGCCCTTGGCCACCCCACTCCATTTTTGTCTCCACGCCCTCTCCTTCTCCTAACCCTAACCCTAACCCTAACCCTAACGCTAATGGCAATCGGAGGTGGGGCCGGAAGCGGAACGGACCGAGGGCTTCACAGAGCTGGAAGGAGAAGTTGGCGTGGGAGCAAGCTTGCTGTAGCCCCGCATGTGCTTTGGCATGCCCTTGGCCACCCCACTCCATTTTTGTCTCCACGCTTTGTCCTTCTCCTAACCCTAACCCTAACCCTAACGCTAATGGCAATCGGAGGTGGGGCCGGAAGCGGAACCGACGGAGGGCTTCACAGAGCTGGAAGGAGAAGTTGGCGTGGGAGCAAGCTTGCTGTAGCCCCGCATGTGCTTTGGCATGCCCTTGGCCACCCCACTCCATTTTTGTCTCCACGCTTTGTCCTTCTCCTAACCCTAACCCTAACCCTAACCCTAACGCTAATGGCAATCGGAGGTGGGGCCGGAAGCGGAACCGACGGAGGGCTTCACAGAGCTGGAAGGAGAAGTTGGCGTGGGAGCAAGCTTGCTGTAGCCCCGCATGTGCTTTGGCATGCCCTTGGCCACCCCACTCCATTTTTGTCTCCACGCTTTGTCCTTCTCCTAACCCTAACCCTAACCCTAACCCTAACCCTAATGGCAATCGGAGGTGGGGCCGGAAGCGGAACGGACCGAGGGCTTCACAGAGGTGGAAGGAGAAGTTGGCGTGGGAGCAAGCTTGCTGTAGCCCCGCATGTGCTTTGGCATGCCCTTGGCCACCCCACTCCATTTTTGTCTCCACGCTTTGTCCTTCTCCTAACCCTAACCCTAACCCTAACCCTAACGCTAATGGCAATCGGAGGTGGGGCCGGAAGCGGAACCGACGGAGGGCTTCACAGAGCTGGAAGGAGAAGTTGGCGTGGGAGCAAGCTTGCTGTAGCCCCGCATGTGCTTTGGCATGCCCTTGGCCACCCCACTCCATTTTGGTCTCCACGCCCTCTCCTTCTCCTAACCCTAACCCTAACCCTAACGCTAATGGCAATTGGAGGTGGGGCCGGAAGCGGAACCGACGGAGGGCTTCACAGAGCTGGAAGGAGAAGTTGGCGTGGGAGCAAGCTTGCTGTAGCCCCGCATGTGCTTTGGCATGCCCTTGGCCACCCCACTCCATTTTTGTCTCCACGCCCTCTCCTTCTCCTAACCCTAACCCTAACCCTAACCCTAACCCTAACGCTAATGGCAATCGGAGGTGGGGCCGGAAGCGGAACCGACGGAGGGCTTCACAGAGCTGGAAGGAGAAGTTGGCGTGGGAGCAAGCTTGCTGTAGCCCCGCATGTGCTTTGGCATGCCCTTGGCCACCCCACTCCATTTTTGTCTCCACGCTTTGTCCTTCTCCTAACCCTAACCCTAACCCTAACGCTAATGGCAATCGGAGGTGGGGCCGGAAGCGGAACCGACGGAGGGCTTCACAGAGCTGGAAGGAGAAGTTGGCGTGGGAGCAAGCTTGCTGTAGCCCCACATGTGCTTTGGCATGCCCTTGGCCACCCCACTCCATTTTTGTCTCCACGCTTTGTCCTTCTCCTAACCCTAACCCTAACCCTAACCCTAACGCTAATGGCAATCGGAGGTGGGGCCGGAAGCGGAACCGACGGAGGGCTTCACAGAGCTGGAAGGAGAAGTTGGCGTGGGAGCAAGCTTGCTGTAGCCCCGCATCTGCTTTGGCATGCCCTTGGCCACCCCACTCCATTTTTGTCTCCACGCTTTGTCCTTCTCCTAACCCTAACCCTAACCCTAACCCTAACGCTAATGGCAATCGGAGGTGGGGCCGGAAGCGGAACCGACGGAGGGCTTCACAGAGCTGGAAGGAGAAGTTGGCGTGGGAGCAAGCTTGCTGTAGCCCCGCATGTGCTTTGGCATGCCCTTGGCCACCCCACTCCATTTTTGTCTCCACGCTTTGTCCTTCTCCTAACCCTAACCCTAACCCTAACCCTAACGCTAATGGCAATCGGAGGTGGGGCTGGAAGCGGAACAGATGGAGGGCTTCACAGAGCTGGAAGGAGAAGTTGGCGTGGGAGCAAGCTTGCTGTAGCCCCGCATGTGCTTTGGCATGCCCTTGGCCACCCCACTCCATTTTTGTCTCCACGCTTTGTCCTTCTCCTAACCCTAACCCTAACCCTAACCCTAACGCTAATGGCAATCGGAGGTGGGGCTGGAAGCGGAACCGACGGAGGGCTTCACAGAGCTGGAAGGAGAAGTTGGCGTGGGAGCAAGCTTGCTGTAGCCCCGCATGTGCTTTGGCATGCCCTTGGCCACCCCACTCCATTTTTGTCTCCACGCTTTGTCCTTCTCCTAACCCTAACCCTAACCCTAACCCTAACCCTAATGCTAATGGCAATCGGAGGTGGGGCCGGAAGCGGAACCGACGGAGGGCTTCACAGAGCTGGAAGGAGAAGTTGGCGTGGGAGCAAGCTTGCTGTAGCCCCGCATCTGCTTTGGCATGCCCTTGGCCACCCCACTCCATTTTTGTCTCCACGCTTTGTCCTTCTCCTAACCCTAACCCTAACCCTAACCCTAACCCTAATGGCAATCGGAGGTGGGGCCGGAAGCGGAACCGACGGAGGGCTTCACAGAGCTGGAAGGAGAAGTTGGCGTGGGAGCAAGCTTGCTGTAGCCCCGCATGTGCTTTGGCATGCCCTTGGCCACCCCACTCCATTTTTGTCTCCACGCTTTGTCCTTCTCCTAACCCTAACCCTAACCCTAACCCTAACCCTAACGCTAATGGCAATCGGAGGTGGGGCCGGAAGCGGAACCGACGGAGGGCTTCACAGAGCTGGAAGGAGAAGTTGGCGTGGGAGCAAGCTTGCTGTAGCCCCGCATGTGCTTTGGCATGCCCTTGGCCACCCCACTCCATTTTTGTCTCCACGCTTTGTCCTTCTCCTAACCCTAACCCTAACCCTAACCCTAACCCTAATGGCAATCGGAGGTGGGGCCGGAAGTGGAACCGACTGAGGGCTTCACAGAGCTGGAAGGAGAAGTTGGCGTGGGAGCAAGCTTGCTGTAGCCCCGCATGTGCTTTGGCATGCCCTTGGCCACCCCACTCCATTTTTGTCTCCACGCTTTGTCCTTCTCCTAACCCTAACCCTAACCCTAACCCTAACGCTAATGGCAATCGGAGGTGGGGCCGGAAGCGGAACCGACGGAGGGCTTCACAGAGCTGGAAGGAGAAGTTGGCGTGGGAGCAAGCTTGCTGTAGCCCCGCATGTGCTTTGGCATGCCCTTGGCCACCCCACTCCATTTTTGTCTCCACGCTTTGTCCTTCTCCTAACCCTAACCCTAACGCTAATGTCTATCTAATGTGGGGCCGGAAGCGGAACCGACGGAGGGCTTCACAGAGCTGGAAGGAGAAGTTGGCGTGGGAGCAAGCTTGCTGTAGCCCCGCATGTGCTTTGGCATGCCCTTGGCCACCCCACTCCATTTTTGTCTCCACGCTTTGTCCTTCTCCTAACCCTAACCCTAACCCTAACGCTAATGGCAATCGGAGGTGGGGCCGGAAGCGGAACCGACGGAGGGCTTCACAGAGCTGGAAGGAGAAGTTGGCGTGGGAGCAAGCTTGCTGTAGCCCCGCATGTGCTTTGGCATGCCCTTGGCCACCCCACTCCATTTTTGTCTCCACGCCCTCTCCTTCTCCTAACCCTAACCCTAACGCTAATGTCTATCTAATGTGGGGCCGGAAGCGGAACCGACGGAGGGCTTCACAGAGCTGGAAGGAGAAGTTGGCGTGGGAGCAAGCTTGCTGTAGCCCCGCATGTGCTTTGGCATGCCCTTGGCCACCCCACTCCATTTTTGTCTCCACGCTTTGTCCTTCTCCTAACCCTAACCCTAACCCTAACCCTAACGCTAATGGCAATCGGAGGTGGGGCCGGAAGCGGAACCGACGGAGGGCTTCACAGAGCTGGAAGGAGAAGTTGGCGTGGGAGCAAGCTTGCTGTAGCCCCGCATGTGCTTTGGCATGCCCTTGGCCACCCCACTCCATTTTTGTCTCCACGCTTTGTCCTTCTCCTAACCCTAACCCTAACCCTAACCCTAACGCTAATGGCAATCGGAGGTGGGGCTGGAAGCGGAACCGACGGAGGGCTTCACAGAGGTGGAAGGAGAAGTTGGCGTGGGAGCAAGCTTGCTGTAGCCCCGCATGTGCTTTGGCATGCCCTTGGCCACCCCACTCCATTTTTGTCTCCACGCTTTGTCCTTCTCCTAACCCTAACCCTAACCCTAACCCTAACCCTAACGCTAATGGCAATCGGAGGTGGGGCCGGAAGCGGAACCGACGGAGGGCTTCACAGAGCTGGAAGGAGAAGTTGGCGTGGGAGCAAGCTTGCTGTAGCCCCGCATGTGCTTTGGCATGCCCTTGGCCACCCCACTCCATTTTTGTCTCCACGCTTTGTCCTTCTCCTAACCCTAACCCTAACCCTAACCCTAATGGCAATCGGAGGTGGGGCCGGAAGCGGAACCGACGGAGGGCTTCACAGAGCTGGAAGGAGAAGTTGGCGTGGGAGCAAGCTTGCTGTAGCCCCGCATGTGCTTTGGCATGCCCTTGGCCACCCCACTCCATTTTTGTCTCCACGCTTTGTCCTTCTCCTAACCCTAACCCTAACCCTAACCCTAACCCTAACGCTAATGGCAATCGGAGGTGGGGCCGGAAGCGGAACCGACCGAGGGCTTCACAGAGCTGGAAGGAGAAGTTGGCGTGGGAGCAAGCTTGCTGTAGCCCTGCATGTGCTTTGGCATGCCCTTGGCCACCCCACTCCATTTTTGTCTCCACGCTTTGTCCTTCTCCTAACCCTAACCCTAACCCTAACCCTAACGCTAATGGCAATCGGAGGTGGGGCCGGAAGCGGAACCGACGGAGGGCTTCACAGAGCTGGAAGGAGAAGTTGGCGTGGGAGCAAGCTTGCTGTAGCCCCGCATGTGCTTTGGCATGCCCTTGGCCACCCCACTCCATTTTTGTCTCCACGCTTTGTCCTTCTCCTAACCCTAACCCTATCGCTAATGTCTATCTAATGTGGGGCCGGAAGCGGAACCGACGGAGGGCTTCACAGAGCTGGAAGGAGAAGTTGGCGTGGGAGCAAGCTTGCTGTAGCCCCGCATGTGCTTTGGCATGCCCTTGGCCACCCCACTCCATTTTTGTCTCCACGCTTTGTCCTTCTCCTAACCCTAACCCTAACCCTAACCCTAACGCTAATGGCAATCGGAGGTGGGGCCGGAAGCGGAACCGACGGAGGGCTTCACAGAGCTGGAAGGAGAAGTTGGCGTGGGAGCAAGCTTGCTGTAGCCCCGCATGTGCTTTGGCATGCCCTTGGCCACCCCACTCCATTTTTGTCTCCACGCTTTGTCCTTCTCCTAACCCTAACCCTAACCCTAACCCTAACGCTAATGGCAATCGGAGGTGGGGCCGGAAGCGGAACCGACGGAGGGCTTCACAGAGCTGGAAGGAGAAGTTGGCGTGGGAGCAAGCTTGCTGTAGCCCCGCATGTGCTTTGGCATGCCCTTGGCCACCCCACTCCATTTTTGTCTCCACGCTTTGTCCTTCTCCTAACCCTAACCCTAACCCTAACCCTAACGCTAATGGCAATCGGAGGTGGGGCCGGAAGCGGAACCGACGGAGGGCTTCACAGAGCTGGAAGGAGAAGTTGGCGTGGGAGCAAGCTTGCTGTAGCCCCGCATGTGCTTTGGCATGCCCTTGGCCACCCCACTCCATTTTTGTCTCCACGCTTTGTCCTTCTCCTAACCCTAACCCTAACCCTAACCCTAACCCTAATGGCAATCGGAGGTGGGGCCGGAAGCGGAACCGACGGAGGGCTTCACAGAGCTGGAAGGAGAAGTTGGCGTGGGAGCAAGCTTGCTGTAGCCCCGCATGTGCTTTGGCATGCCCTTGGCCACCCCACTCCATTTTTGTCTCCACGCTTTGTCCTTCTCCTAACCCTAACCCTAACCCTAACCCTAACGCTAATGGCAATCGGAGGTGGGGCCGGAAGCGGAACCGACGGAGGGCTTCACAGAGCTGGAAGGAGAAGTTGGCGTGGGAGCAAGCTTGCTGTAGCCCCGCATGTGCTTTGGCATGCCCTTGGCCACCCCACTCCATTTTTGTCTCCACGCTTTGTCCTTCTCCTAACCCTAACCCTAACCCTAACCCTAACCCTAATGGCAATCGGAGGTGGGGCCGGAAGCGGAACCAACGGAGGGCTTCACAGAGCTGGAAGGAGAAGTTGGCGTGGGAGCAAGCTTGCTGTAGCCCCGCATGTGCTTTGGCATGCCCTTGGCCACCCCACTCCATTTTTGTCTCCACGCTTTGTCCTTCTCCTAACCCTAACCCTAACCCTAACCCTAACCCTAACCCTAATGGCAATCGGAGGTGGGGCTGGAAGCGGAACCGACGGAGGGCTTCACAGAGCTGGAAGGAGAAGTTGGCGTGGGAGCAAGCTTGCTGTAGCCCCGCATGTGCTTTGGCATGCCCTTGGCCACCCCACTCCATTTTTGTCTCCACGCTTTGTCCTTCTCCTAACCCTAACCCTAACCCTAACCCTAACCCTAATGGCAATCGGAGGTGGGGCCGGAAGCGGAACCGACTGAGGGCTTCACAGAGCTGGAAGGAGAAGTTGGCGTGGGAGCAAGCTTGCTGTAGCCCCGCATGTGCTTTGGCATGCCCTTGGCCACCCCACTCCATTTTTGTCTCCACGCTTTGTCCTTCTCCTAACCCTAACCCTAACCCTAACCCTAACGCTAATGGCAATCGGAGGTGGGGCCGGAAGCGGAACCGACCGAGGGCTTCACAGAGCTGGAAGGAGAAGTTGGCGTGGGAGCAAGCTTGCTGTAGCCCCGCATGTGCTTTGGCATGCCCTTGGCCACCCCACTCCATTTTTGTCTCCACGCTTTGTCCTTCTCCTAACCCTAACCCTAACCCTAACGCTAATGGCAATCGGAGGTGGGGCCGGAAGCGGAACGGACCGAGGGCTTCACAGAGCTGGAAGGAGAAGTTGGCGTGGGAGCAAGCTTGCTGTAGCCCCGCATGTGCTTTGGCATGCCCTTGGCCACCCCACTCCATTTTTGTCTCCACGCTTTGTCCTTCTCCTAACCCTAACCCTAACCCTAACCCTAACCCTAATGGCAATCGGAGGTGGGGCCGGAAGCGGAACCGACGGAGGGCTTCACAGAGCTGGAAGGAGAAGTTGGCGTGGGAGCAAGCTTGCTGTAGCCCCGCATGTGCTTTGGCATGCCCTTGGCCACCCCACTCCATTTTTGTCTCCACGCTTTGTCCTTCTCCTAACCCTAACCCTAACCCTAACCCTAACGCTAATGGCAATCGGAGGTGGGGCCGGAAGCAGAACCGACGGAGGGCTTCACAGAGCTGGAAGGAGAAGTTGGCGTGGGAGCAAGCTTGCTGTAGCCCCGCATGTGCTTTGGCATGCCCTTGGCCACCCCACTCCATTTTTGTCTCCACGCTTTGTCCTTCTCCTAACCCTAACCCTAACCCTAACCCTAACGCTAATGGCAATCGGAGGTGGGGCCGGAAGCGGAACCGACGGAGGGCTTCACAGAGCTGGAAGGAGAAGTTGGCGTGGGAGCAAGCTTGCTGTAGCCCCGCATGTGCTTTGGCATGCCCTTGGCCACCCCACTCCATTTTTGTCTCCACGCTTTGTCCTTCTCCTAACCCTAACCCTAACCCTAACCCTAACGCTAATGGCAATCGGAGGTGGGGCCGGAAGCGGAACCGACGGAGGGCTTCACAGAGCTGGAAGGAGAAGTTGGCGTGGGAGCAAGCTTGCTGTAGCCCCGCATGTGCTTTGGCATGCCCTTGGCCACCCCACTCCATTTTTGTCTCCACGCTTTGTCCTTCTCCTAACCCTAACCCTAACCCTAACCCTAACGCTAATGGCAATCGGAGGTGGGGCCGGAAGCGGAACCGACGGAGGGCTTCACAGAGCTGGAAGGAGAAGTTGGCGTGGGAGCAAGCTTGCTGTAGCCCCGCATGTGCTTTGGCATGCCCTTGGCCACCCCACTCCATTTTTGTCTCCACGCTTTGTCCTTCTCCTAACCCTAACCCTAACCCTAACCCTAACGCTAATGGCAATCGGAGGTGGGGCCGGAAGCGGAACCGACGGAGGGCTTCACAGAGCTGGAAGGAGAAGTTGGCGTGGGAGCAAGCTTGCTGTAGCCCCGCATGTGCTTTGGCATGCCCTTGGCCACCCCACTCCATTTTTGTCTCCACGCTTTGTCCTTCTCCTAACCCTAACCCTAACCCTAACCCTAACGCTAATGGCAATCGGAGGTGGGGCCGGAAGCGGAACCGACCGAGGGCTTCACAGAGCTGGAAGGAGAAGTTGGCGTGGGAGCAAGCTTGCTGTAGCCCCGCATGTGCTTTGGCATGCCCTTGGCCACCCCACTCCATTTTTGTCTCCACGCTTTGTCCTTCTCCTAACCCTAACCCTAACCCTAACCCTAACGCTAATGGCAATCGGAGGTGGGGCCGGAAGCGGAACCGACGGAGGGCTTCACAGAGCTGGAAGGAGAAGTTGGCGTGGGAGCAAGCTTGCTGTAGCCCCGCATGTGCTTTGGCATGCCCTTGGCCACCCCACTCCATTTTTGTCTCCACGCTTTGTCCTTCTCCTAACCCTAACCCTAACCCTAACCCTAACGCTAATGGCAATCGGAGGTGGGGCCGGAAGCGGAACCGACCGAGGGCTTCACAGAGCTGGAAGGAGAAGTTGGCGTGGGAGCAAGCTTGCTGTAGCCCCGCATGTGCTTTGGCATGCCCTTGGCCACCCCACTCCATTTTTGTCTCCACGCTTTGTCCTTCTCCTAACCCTAACCCTAACCCTAACGCTAATGGCAATCGGAGGTGGGGCCGGAAGCGGAACGGACCGAGGGCTTCACAGAGCTGGAAGGAGAAGTTGGCGTGGGAGCAAGCTTGCTGTAGCCCCGCATGTGCTTTGGCATGCCCTTGGCCACCCCACTCCATTTTTGTCTCCACGCTTTGTCCTTCTCCTAACCCTAACCCTAACCCTAACCCTAACGCTAATGGCAATCGGAGGTGGGGCCGGAAGCGGAACCGACCGAGGGCTTCACAGAGCTGGAAGGAGAAGTTGGCGTGGGAGCAAGCTTGCTGTAGCCCCGCATGTGCTTTGGCATGCCCTTGGCCACCCCACTCCATTTTTGTCTCCACGCCCTCTCCTTCTCCTAACCCTAACCCTAACCCTAACCCTAACGCTAATGGCAATCGGAGGTGGGGCCGGAAGCGGAACGGACCGAGGGCTTCACAGAGCTGGAAGGAGAAGTTGGCGTGGGAGCAAGCTTGCTGTAGCCCCGCATGTGCTTTGGCATGCCCTTGGCCACCCCACTCCATTTTTGTCTCCACGCTTTGTCCTTCTCCTAACCCTAACCCTAACCCTAACCCTAACGCTAATGGCAATCGGAGGTGGGGCCGGAAGCGGAACCGACGGAGGGCTTCACAGAGCTGGAAGGAGAAGTTGGCGTGGGAGCAAGCTTGCTGTAGCCCCGCATGTGCTTTGGCATGCCCTTGGCCACCCCACTCCATTTTTGTCTCCACGCCCTCTCCTTCTCCTAACCCTAACCCTAACCCTAACCCTAATGGCAATCGGAGGTGGGGCCGGAAGCGGAACCGACGGAGGGCTTCACAGAGGTGGAAGGAGAAGTTGGCGTGGGAGCAAGCTTGCTGTAGCCCCGCATGTGCTTTGGCATGCCCTTGGCCACCCCACTCCATTTTTGTCTCCACGCCCTCTCCTTCTCCTAACCCTAACCCTAACCCTAACCCTAACCCTAACCCTAAACCTAATGGCAATCGGACGTGGGGCCGGAAGCGGAACGGACCGAGGGCTTCACAGAGCTGGAAGGAGAAGTTGGCGTGGGAGCAAGCTTGCTGTAGCCCCGCATGTGCTTTGGCATGCCCTTGGCCACCCCACTCCATTTTTGTCTCCACGCTTTGTCCTTCTCCTAACCCTAACCCTAACCCTAACCCTAACGCTAATGGCAATCGGAGGTGGGGCCGGAAGCGGAACCGACGGAGGGCTTCACAGAGCTGGAAGGAGAAGTTGGCGTGGGAGCAAGCTTGCTGTAGCCCCGCATGTGCTTTGGCATGCCCTTGGCCACCCCACTCCATTTTTGTCTCCACGCCCTCTCCTTCTCCTAACCCTAACCCTAACCCTAACCCTAACCCTAACCCTAACCCTAATGGCAATCGGACGTGGGGCTGGAAGCGGAACCGACGGAGGGCTTCACAGAGCTGGAAGGAGAAGTTGGCGTGGGAGCAAGCTTGCTGTAGCCCCGCATGTGCTTTGGCATGCCCTTGGCCACCCCACTCCATTTTTGTCTCCACGCCCTCTCCTTCTCCTAACCCTAACCCTAACCCTAACCCTAACCCTAACGCTAATGGCAATCGGAGGTGGGGCCGGAAGCGGAACCGACCGAGGGCTTCACAGAGCTGGAAGGAGAAGTTGGCGTGGGAGCAAGCTTGCTGTAGCCCCGCATGTGCTTTGGCATGCCCTTGGCCACCCCACTCCATTTTTGTCTCCACGCTTTGTCCTTCTCCTAACCCTAACCCTAACCCTAACCCTAACCCTAATGGCAATCGGAGGTGGGGCCGGAAGCGGAACCGACGGAGGGCTTCACAGAGCTGGAAGGAGAAGTTGGCGTGGGAGCAAGCTTGCTGTAGCCCCGCATGTGCTTTGGCATGCCCTTGGCCACCCCACTCCATTTTTGTCTCCACGCTTTGTCCTTCTCCTAACCCTAACCCTAACCCTAACCCTAACGCTAATGGCAATCGGAGGTGGGGCCGGAAGCGGAACCGACGGAGGGCTTCACAGAGCTGGAAGGAGAAGTTGGCGTGGGAGCAAGCTTGCTGTAGCCCCGCATGTGCTTTGGCATGCCCTTGGCCACCCCACTCCATTTTTGTCTCCACGCTTTGTCCTTCTCCTAACCCTAACCCTAACCCTAACCCTAACCCTAATGGCAATCGGAGGTGGGGCTGGAAGCGGAACCGACGGAGGGCTTCACAGAGCTGGAAGGAGAAGTTGGCGTGGGAGCAAGCTTGCTGTAGCCCCGCATGTGCTTTGGCATGCCCTTGGCCACCCCACTCCATTTTTGTCTCCACGCTTTGTCCTTCTCCTAACCCTAACCCTAACCCTAACCCTAACCCTAATGGCAATCGGAGGTGGGGCCGGAAGCGGAACCGACCGAGGGCTTCACAGAGCTGGAAGGAGAAGTTGGCGTGGGAGCAAGCTTGCTGTAGCCCCGCATGTGCTTTGGCATGCCCTTGGCCACCCCACTCCATTTTTGTCTCCACGCTTTGTCCTTCTCCTAACCCTAACCCTAACCCTAACCCTAACCCTAATGGCAATCGGAGGTGGGGCCGGAAGCGGAACCGACGGAGGGCTTCACAGAGCTGGAAGGAGAAGTTGGCGTGGGAGCAAGCTTGCTGTAGCCCCGCATCTGCTTTGGCATGCCCTTGGCCACCCCACTCCATTTTTGTCTCCACGCTTTGTCCTTCTCCTAACCCTAACCCTAACCCTAACCCTAACGCTAATGGCAATCGGAGGTGGGGCTGGAAGCGGAACCGACGGAGGGCTTCACAGAGCTGGAAGGAGAAGTTGGCGTGGGAGCAAGCTTGCTGTAGCCCCGCATGTGCTTTGGCATGCCCTTGGCCACCCCACTCCCATTTTTGTCTCCACGCTTTGTCCTTCTCCTAACCCTAACCCTAACCCTAACGCTAATGGCAATCGGAGGTGGGGCCGGAAGCGGAACCGACGGAGGGCTTCACAGAGCTGGAAGGAGAAGTTGGCGTGGGAGCAAGGCTTGCTGTAGCCCCGCATGTGCTTTGGCATGCCCTTGGCCACCCCACTCCATTTTTGTCTCCACGCTTTGTCCTTCTCCTAACCCTAACCCTAACCCTAACCCTAACGCTAATGGCAATCGGAGGTGGGGCCGGAAGCGGAACCGACGGAGGGCTTCACAGAGCTGGAAGGAGAAGTTGGCGTGGGAGCAAGCTTGCTGTAGCCCCGCATGTGCTTTGGCATGCCCTTGGCCACCCCACTCCATTTTTGTCTCCACGCCTCTCCTTCTCCTAACCCTAACCCTAACCCTAACCCTAACGCCTAATGGCAATCGGAGGTGGGGCCGGAAGCGGAACCGACGGAGGGCTTCACAGAGCTGGAAGAAGAAGTTGGCGTGGGAGCAAGCTTGCTGTAGCCCCGCATGTGCTTTGGCATGCCCTTGGCCACCCCACTCCATTTTTGTCTCCACGCCTCTCCTTCTCCTAACCCTAACCCTAACCCTAACCCTAACCCTAATGGCAATCGGAGGTGGGGCCGGAAGCGGAACCGACCGAGGGCTTCACAGAGCTGGAAGGAGAAGTTGGCGTGGGAGCAAGCTTGCTGTAGCCCCGCATGTGCTTTGGCATGCCCTTGGCCACCCCACTCCATTTTTGTCTCCACGCTTTGTCCTTCTCCTAACCCTAACCCTAACCCTAACCCTAACGCTAATGGCAATCGGAGGTGGGGCCGGAAGCGGAACCGACGGAGGGCTTCACAGAGCTGGAAGGAGAAGTTGGCGTGGGAGCAAGCTTGCTGTAGCCCCGCATGTGCTTTGGCATGCCCTTGGCCACCCCACTCCATTTTTGTCTCCACGCTTTGTCCTTCTCCTAACCCTAACCCTAACCCTAACCCTAACCCTAATGGCAATCGGAGGTGGGGCCGGAAGCGGAACCGACGGAGGGCTTCACAGAGCTGGAAGGAGAAGTTGGCGTGGGAGCAAGCTTGCTGTAGCCCCGCATGTGCTTTGGCATGCCCTTGGCCACCCCACTCCATTTTTGTCTCCACGCTTTGTCCTTCTCCTAACCCTAACCCTAACGCTAATGGCAATCGGAGGTGGGGCCGGAAGCGGAACCGACGGAGGGCTTCACAGAGCTGGAAGGAGAAGTTGGCGTGGGAGCAAGCTTGCTGTAGCCCCGCATGTGCTTTGGCATGCCCTTGGCCACCCCCACTCCATTTTTGTCTCCACGCTTTGTCCTTCTCCTAACCCTAACCCTAACCCTAACGCTAATGGCAATCGGAGGTGGGGCCGGAAGCAGAACCGACGGAGGGCTTCACAGAGCTGGAAGGAGAAGTTGGCGTGGGAGCAAGCTTGCTGTAGCCCCGCATGTGCTTTGGCATGCCCTTGGCCACCCCACTCCATTTTTGTCTCCACGCTTTGTCCTTCTCCTAACCCTAACCCTAACCCTAACCCTAACCCTAATGGCAATCGGAGGTGGGGCTGGGAAGCGGAACCGACGGAGGGCTTCACAGAGCTGGAAGGAGAAGTTGGCGTGGGAGCAAGCTTGCTGTAGCCCCGCATGTGCTTTGGCATGCCCTTGGCCACCCCACTCCATTTTTGTCTCCACGCTTTGTCCTTCTCCTAACCCTAACCCTAACCCTAACCCTAACGCTAATGGCAATCGGAGGTGGGGCCGGAAGTGGAACCGACGGAGGGCTTCACAGAGCTGGAAGGAGAAGTTGGCGTGGGAGCAAGCTTGCTGTAGCCCCGCATGTGCTTTGGCATGCCCTTGGCCACCCCACTCCATTTTTGTCTCCACGCTTTGTCCTTCTCCTAACCCTAACCCTAACCCTAACCCTAACGCTAATGGCAATCGGAGGTGGGGCCGGAAGCGGAACCGACGGAGGGCTTCACAGAGCTGGAAGGAGAAGTTGGCGTGGGAGCAAGCTTGCTGTAGCCCCGCATGTGCTTTGGCATGCCCTTGGCCACCCCACTCCATTTTTGTCTCCACGCTTTGTCCTTCTCCTAACCCTAACCCTAACCCTAACCCTAACCCTAATGGCAATCGGAGGTGGGGCCGGAAGCGGAACCGACGGAGGGCTTCACAGAGCTGGAAGGAGAAGTTGGCGTGGGAGCAAGCTTGCTGTAGCCCCGCATGTGCTTTGGCATGCCCTTGGCCACCCCACTCCATTTTGGTCTCCACGCTTTGTCCTTCTCCTAACCCTAACCCTAACCCTAACCCTAACCCTAATGGCAATCGGAGGTGGGGCCGGAAGCGGAACCGACGGAGGGCTTCACAGAGCTGGAAGGAGAAGTTGGCGTGGGAGCAAGCTTGCTGTAGCCCCGCATGTGCTTTGGCATGCCCTTGGCCACCCCACTCCATTTTTGTCTCCACGCTTTGTCCTTCTCCTAACCCTAACCCTAACCCTAACGCTAATGGCAATCGGAGGTGGGGCCGGAAGCGGAACCGACGGAGGGCTTCACAGAGCTGGAAGGAGAAGTTGGCGTGGGAGCAAGCTTGCTGTAGCCCCGCATGTGCTTTGGCATGCCCTTGGCCACCCCACTCCATTTTTGTCTCCACGCTTTGTCCTTCTCCTAACCCTAACCCTAACGCTAATGTCTATCTAATGTGGGGCCGGAAGCGGAACCGACGGAGGGCTTCACAGAGCTGGAAGGAGAAGTTGGCGTGGGAGCAAGCTTGCTGTAGCCCCGCATGTGCTTTGGCATGCCCTTGGCCACCCCACTCCATTTTTGTCTCCACGCTTTGTCCTTCTCCTAACCCTAACCCTAACCCTAACCCTAACGCTAATGGCAATCGGAGGTGGGGCCGGAAGCGGAACCGACGGAGGGCTTCACAGAGGTGGAAGGAGAAGTTGGCGTGGGAGCAAGCTTGCCGTAGCCCCGCATGTGCTTTGGCATGCCCTTGGCCACCCCACTCCATTTTTGTCTCCACGCTTTGTCCTTCTCCTAACCCTAACCCTACCCTAACCCTAACGCTAATGGCAATCGGAGGTGGGGCCGGAAGCGGAACCGACGGAGGGCTTCACAGAGCTGGAAGGAGAAGTTGGCGTGGGAGCAAGCTTGCTGTAGCCCCGCATGTGCTTTGGCATGCCCTTGGCCACCCCACTCCATTTTTGTCTCCACGCTTTGTCCTTCTCCTAACCCTAACCCTAACCCTAACCCTAACGCTAATGGCAATCGGAGGTGGGGCCGGAAGCGGAACCGACGGAGGGCTTCACAGAGCTGGAAGGAGAAGTTGGCGTGGGAGCAAGCTTGCTGTAGCCCCGCATGTGCTTTGGCATGCCCTTGGCCACCCCACTCCATTTTTGTCTCCACGCTTTGTCCTTCTCCTAACCCTAACCCGAACCCTAACCCTAACGCTAATGGCAATCGGAGGTGGGGCCGGAAGCGGAACGGACCGAGGGCTTCACAGAGCTGGAAGGAGAAGTTGGCGTGGGAGCAAGCTTGCTGTAGCCCCGCATGTGCTTTGGCATGCCCTTGGCCACCCCACTCCATTTTTGTCTCCACGCTTTGTCCTTCTCCTAACCCTAACCCTAACCCTAACCCTAACGCTAATGGCAATCGGAGGTGGGGCCGGAAGCGGAACCGACGGAGGGCTTCACAGAGCTGGAAGGAGAAGTTGGCGTGGGAGCAAGCTTGCTGTAGCCCCGCATGTGCTTTGGCATGCCCTTGGCCACCCCACTCCATTTTTGTCTCCACGCTTTGTCCTTCTCCTAACCCTAACCCTAACCCTAACGCTAATGGCAATCGGAGGTGGGGCCGGAAGCGGAACCGACGGAGGGCTTCACAGAGCTGGAAGGAGAAGTTGGCGTGGGAGCAAGCTTGCTGTAGCCCCGCATGTGCTTTGGCATGCCCTTGGCCACCCCACTCCATTTTTGTCTCCACGCTTTGTCCTTCTCCTAACCCTAACCCTAACCCTAACGCTAATGGCAATCGGAGGTGGGGCCGGAAGCGGAACCGACGGAGGGCTTCACAGAGCTGGAAGGAGAAGTTGGCGTGGGAGCAAGCTTGCTGTAGCCCCGCATGTGCTTTGGCATGCCCTTGGCCACCCCACTCCATTTTTGTCTCCACGCTTTGTCCTTCTCCTAACCCTAACCCTAACCCTAACCCTAACCCTAACGCTAATGGCAATCGGAGGTGGGGCCGGAAGCGGAACCGACGGAGGGCTTCACAGAGCTGGAAGGAGAAGTTGGCGTGGGAGCAAGCTTGCTGTAGCCCCGCATGTGCTTTGGCATGCCCTTGGCCACCCCACTCCATTTTTGTCTCCACGCTTTGTCCTTCTCCTAACCCTAACCCTAACCCTAACCCTAACGCTAATGGCAATCGGAGGTGGGGCCGGAAGCGGAACCGACGGAGGGCTTCACAGAGCTGGAAGGAGAAGTTGGCGTGGGAGCAAGCTTGCTGTAGCCCCGCATGTGCTTTGGCATGCCCTTGGCCACCCCACTCCATTTTTGTCTCCACGCTTTGTCCTTCTCCTAACCCTAACCCTAACCCTAACCCTAACCCTAATGGCAATCGGAGGTGGGGCCGGAAGCGGAACCGACGGAGGGCTTCACAGAGGTGGAAGGAGAAGTTGGCGTGGGAGCAAGCTTGCCGTAGCCCCGCATGTGCTTTGGCATGCCCTTGGCCACCCCACTCCATTTTTGTCTCCACGCTTTGTCCTTCTCCTAACCCTAACCCTAACCCTAACCCTAACGCTAATGGCAATCGGAGGTGGGGCCGGAAGCGGAACCGACGGAGGGCTTCACAGAGCTGGAAGGAGAAGTTGGCGTGGGAGCAAGCTTGCTGTAGCCCCGCATGTGCTTTGGCATGCCCTTGGCCACCCCACTCCATTTTTGTCTCCACGCTTTGTCCTTCTCCTAACCCTAACCCTAACCCTAACCCTAACGCTAATGGCAATTGGAGGTGGGGCCGGAAGCGGAACCGACGGAGGGCTTCACAGAGCTGGAAGGAGAAGTTGGCGTGGGAGCAAGCTTGCTGTAGCCCCGCATGTGCTTTGGCATGCCCTTGGC
The DNA here is from genome assembly GCF_040807025.1 of Struthio camelus. Lineage (NCBI taxonomy): Eukaryota > Metazoa > Chordata > Aves > Struthioniformes > Struthionidae > Struthio > Struthio camelus. The sequence continues at coordinate 55,175 of NW_027182639.1, forward strand.
CACCCCACTCCATTTTTGTCTCCACGCTTTGTCCTTCTCCTAACCCTAACCCTAACCCTAACCCTAACCCTAACGCTAATGGCAATCGGAGGTGGGGCCGGAAGCGGAACCGACCGAGGGCTTCACAGAGCTGGAAGGAGAAGTTGGCGTGGGAGCAAGCCTTGCTGTAGCCCCGCATGTGCTTTGGCATGCCCTTGGCCACCCCACTCCATTTTTGTCTCCATGCTTTGTCCTTCTCCTAACCCTAACCCCTAACCCTAACGCTAATGGCAATCGGAGGTGGGGCCGGAAGCGGAACCGACCGAGGGCTTCACAGAGCTGGAAGGAGAAGTTGGCGTGGGAGCAAGCTTGCTGTAGCCCCGCATGTGCTTTGGCATGCCCTTGGCCACCCCACTCCATTTTTGTCTCCACGCTTTGTCCTTCTCCTAACCCTAACCCTAACCCTAACCCTAACGCTAATGGCAATCGGAGGTGGGGCCGGAAGCGGAACCGACGGAGGGCTTCACAGAGGCTGGAAGGAGAAGTTGGCGTGGGAGCAAGCTTGCTGTAGCCCCGCATGTGCTTTGGCATGCCCTTGGCCACCCCACTCCATTTTTGTCTCCACGCCTCTACTTCTCCTAACCCTAACCCTAACCCTAACGCTAATGGCAATCGGAGGTGGGGCCGGAAGCGGAACCGACGGAGGGCTTCACAGAGCTGGAAGGAGAAGTTGGCGTGGGAGCAAGCTTGCTGTAGCCCCGCATGTGCTTTGGCATGCCCTTGGCCACCCCACTCCATTTTTGTCTCCACGCCCTCTCCTTCTCCTAACCCTAACCCTAACCCTAACCCTAACCCTAACGCTAATGGCAATCGGAGGTGGGGCCGGAAGCGGAACCGACCGAGGGCTTCACAGAGCTGGAAGGAGAAGTTGGCGTGGGAGCAAGCTTGCTGTAGCCCCGCATGTGCTTTGGCATGCCCTTGGCCACCCCACTCCATTTTTGTCTCCACGCTTTGTCCTTCTCCTAACCCTAACCCTAACCCTAACCCTAACGCTAATGGCAATCGGAGGTGGGGCCGGAAGCGGAACCGACGGAGGGCTTCACAGAGCTGGAAGGAGAAGTTGGCGTGGGAGCAAGCTTGCTGTAGCCCCGCATGTGCTTTGGCATGCCCTTGGCCACCCCACTCCATTTTTGTCTCCACGCCCTCTCCTTCTCCTAACCCTAACCCTAACCCTAACGCTAATGGCAATCGGAGGTGGGGCCGGAAGCGGAACCGACGGAGGGCTTCACAGAGCTGGGAAGGAGAAGTTGGCGTGGGAGCAAGCTTGCTGTAGCCCCGCATGTGCTTTGGCATGCCCTTGGCCACCCCACTCCATTTTTGTCTCCACGCCCTCTCCTTCTCCTAACCTAACCCTAACCCTAACCCTAACCCTAACCCTAATGGCAATCGGAGGTGGGGCCGGAAGCGGAACCGACGAGGGCTTCACAGAGCTGGAAGGAGAAGTTGGCGTGGGAGCAAGCTTGCTGTAGCCCCGCATGTGCTTTGGCATGCCCTTGGCCACCCCACTCCATTTTTGTCTCCACGCTTTGTCCTTCTCCTAACCCTAACCCTAACCCTAACCCTAACGCTAATGGCAATCGGAAGTGGGGCCGGAAGCGGAACCGACGGAGGGCTTCACAGAGCTGGAAGGAGAAGTTGGCGTGGGAGCAAGCTTGCTGTAGCCCCGCATGTGCTTTGGCATGCCCTTGGCCACCCCACTCCATTTTTGTCTCCACGCTTTGTCCTTCTCCTAACCCTAACCCTAACCCTAACCCAAACGCTAATGGGCAATCGGAGGTGGGGCCGGAAGCGGAACCGACGGAGGGCTTCACAGAGCTGGAAGGAGAAGTTGGCGTGGGAGCAAGCTTGCTGTAGCCCCGCATGCTTTGGCATGCCCTTGGCCACCCCACTCCATTTTTGTCTCCACGCTTTGTCCTTCTCCTAACCCTAACCCTAACCCTAACCCTAACGCTAATGGCAATCGGAGGTGGGGCCGGGAGCGGAACCGACGGAGGGCTTCACAGAGCTGGAAGGAGAAGTTGGCGTGGGAGCAAGCTTGCTGTAGCCCCGCATGTGCTTTGGCATGCCCTTGGCCACCCCACTCCATTTTTGTCTCCACGCTTTGTCCTTCTCCTAACCCTAACCCTAACCCTAACCCTAACGCTAATGGCAATCGGAGGTGGGGCCGGAAGCGAAACCGACGGAGGGCTTCACAGAGCTGGAAGGAGAAGTTGGCGTGGGAGCAAGCTTGCTGTAGCCCCGCATGTGCTTTGGCATGCCCTTGGCCACCCACTCCATTTTTGTCTCCACGCTTTGTCTTCTCCTAACCCTAACCCTACCCTAACCCTAACGCTAATGGCAATCGGAGGTGGGGCCGGAAGCGGAACCGACGGAGGGCTTCACAGAGCTGGAAGGAGAAGTTGGCGTGGGAGCAAGCTTGCTGTAGCCCGCATGTGCTTTGGCATGCCCTTGGCCACCCCACTCCATTTTTTGTCTCCACGCTTTGTCCTTCTCCTAACCCTAACCCTAACCCTAACCCTAACGCTAATGCAATCGGAGGTGGGGCCGGAAGCGAAACCGACGGAGGGCTTCACAGAGCTGGAAGGAGAAGTTGGCGTGGGAGCAAGCTTGCTGTAGCCCCGCATGTGCTTTGGCATGCCCTTGGCCACCCCACTCCATTTTTGTCTCCACGCCCTCTCCTTCTACTAACCCTAACCCTAACCCTAACCCTAACCCTAACGCTAATGGCAATCGGAGGTGGGGCCGGAAGCGGAACCGACGGAGGGCTTCACAGAGCTGGAAGGAGAAGTTGGCGTGGGAGCAAGCTTGCTGTAGCCCCGCATCTGCTTTGGCATGCCCTTGGCCACCCCACTCCATTTTTGTCTCCACGCTTTGTCCTTCTCCTAACCCTAACCCTAACCCTAACGCTAATGGCATCGGAGTGGGGCCGGAAGCGGAACCGACGGAGGGCTTCACAGAGCTGGAAGGAGAAGTTGGCGTGGGAGCAAGCTTGCTGTAGCCCCGCATGTGCTTTGGCATGCCCTTGGCAACCCCTACTCCATTTTTGTCTCCACGCCCTCTCCTTCTACTAACCCTAACCCTAACCCTACCCTAACCCTAACGCTAATGGCAATCGGAGGTGGGGCCGGAAGCGGAACCGACGGAGGGCTTCACAGAGCTGGAAGGAGAAGTTGGCGTGGGAGCAAGCTTGCTGTAGGCCCCGCATCTGCTTTGGCATGCCCTTGGCCTTGGCCACCCCACTCCATTTTTGTCTCCACGCTTTGTCCTTCTCCCTAACCCTAACCCTAACCCTAACGCTAATGGCAATCGGAGGTGGGGCCGGAAGCGGAACCGACGGAGGGCTTCACAGAGCTGGAAGGAGAAGTTGGCGTGGGAGCAAGCTTGCTGTAGCCCCGCATGTGCTTTGGCATGCCCTTGGCCACCCCACTCCATTTTGTCTCCACGCTTTGTCCTTCTCCTAACCCTAACCCTAACCCTAACCCTAACGCTAATGGCAATCGGAGGTGGGGCCGGAAGCGGAACCGACGGAGGGCTTCACAGAGCTGGAAGGAGAAGTTGGCGTGGGAGCAAGCTTGCTGTAGCCCCGCATGTGCTTTGGCATGCCCTTGGCCACCCCACTCCATTTTTGTCTCCACGCTTTGTCCTTCTCCTAACCCTAACCCTAACCCTAACGCTAATGGCAATCGGAGGTGGGGCCGGAAGCGGAACCGACGAGGGCTTCACAGAGCTGGAAGGAGAAGTTGGCGTGGGAGCAAGCTTGCTGTAGCCCCGCATGTGCTTTGGCATGCCTTGGCCACCCCACTCCATTTTTGTCTCCACGCTTTGTCCTTCTCCTAACCCTAACCCTAACCCTAACCCTAACGCTAATGGCAATCGGAGGTGGGGCCGGAAGCGGAACGGACCGAGGGCTTCACAGAGCTGGAAGGAGAAGTTGGCGTGGGAGCAAGCTTGCTGTAGCCCCGCATGTGCTTTGGCATGCCCTTGGCCACCCCACTCCATTTTTGTCTCCACGCTTTGTCCTTCTCCTAACCCTAACCCTAACCCTAACCCTAACCCTAACCCTAATGGCAATCGGAGGTGGGGCCGGAAGCGGAACCGACGGAGGGCTTCACAGAGCTGGAAGGAGAAGTTGGCGTGGGAGCAAGCTTGCTGTAGCCCCGCATGTGCTTTGGCATGCCCTTGGCCACCCCACTCCATTTTTGTCTCCACGCCCTCTCCTTTTCCTAACCCTAACCCTAACCCTAACCCTAACCCTAATGGCAATCGGAGGTGGGGCCGGAAGCGGAACGGACCGAGGGCTTCACAGAGCTGGAAGGAGAAGTTGGCGTGGGAGCAAGCTTGCTGTAGCCCCGCATGTGCTTTGGCATGCCCTTGGCCACCCCACTCCATTTTTGTCTCCACGCTTTGTCCTTCTCCTAACCCTAACCCTAACCCTAACCCTAACCCTAATGGCAATCGGAGGTGGGGCCGGAAGCGGAACCGACGGAGGGCTTCACAGAGCTGGAAGGAGAAGTTGGCGTGGGAGCAAGCTTGCCGTAGCCCCGCATGTGCTTTGGCATGCCCTTGGCCACCCCACTCCATTTTTGTCTCCACACTTTGTCCTTCTCCTAACCCTAACCCTAACCCTAACCCTAACGCTAATGGCAATCGGAGGTGGGGCCGGAAGCGGAACCGACGGAGGGCTTCACAGAGCTGGAAGGAGAAGTTGGCGTGGGAGCAAGCTTGCTGTAGCCCCGCATGTGCTTTGGCATGCCCTTGGCCACCCCACTCCATTTTTGTCTCCACGCTTTGTCCTTCTCCTAACCCTAACCCTAACCCTAACCCTAACGCTAATGGCAATCGGAGGTGGGGCCGGAAGCGGAACCGACGGAGGGCTTCACAGAGCTGGAAGGAGAAGTTGGCGTGGGAGCAAGCTTGCTGTAGCCCCGCATGTGCTTTGGCATGCCCTTGGCCACCCCACTCCATTTTTGTCTCCACGCTTTGTCCTTCTCCTAACCCTAACCCTAACCCTAACCCTAACCCTAATGGCAATCGGAGGTGGGGCCGGAAGCGGAACCGACGGAGGGCTTCACAGAGCTGGAAGGAGAAGTTGGCGTGGGAGCAAGCTTGCTGTAGCCCCGCATGTGCTTTGGCATGCCCTTGGCCACCCCACTCCATTTTTGTCTCCACGCTTTGTCCTTCTCCTACCCTAACCCTAACCCTAACCCTAACGCTAATGGCAATCGGAGGTGGGGCCGGAAGCGGAACCGACCGAGGGCTTCACAGAGCTGGAAGGAGAAGTTGGTGTGGGAGCAAGCTTGCTGTAGCCCCGCATGTGCTTTGGCATGCCCTTGGCCACCCCACTCCATTTTTGTCTCCACGCTTTGTCCTTCTCCTAACCCTAACCCTAACGCTAATGTCTATCTAATGTGGGGCCGGAAGCGGAACCGACGGAGGGCTTCACAGAGCTGGAAGGAGAAGTTGGCGTGGAGCAAGCTTGCTGTAGCCCCGCATGTGCTTTGGCATGCCCTTGGCCACCCCACTCCATTTTTGTCTCCACGCTTTGTCCTTCTCCTAACCCTAACCCTAACCCTAACCCTAACCCTAACGCTAATGGCAATCGGAGGTGGGGCCGGAAGCGGAACCGACCGAGGGCTTCACAGAGGTGGAAGGAGAAGTTGGCGTGGGAGCAAGCTTGCTGTAGCCCCGCATGTGCTTTGGCATGCCCTTGGCCACCCCACTCCATTTTTGTCTCCACGCTTTGTCCTTCTCCTAACCCTAACCCTAACCCTAACGCTAATGGCAATCGGAGGTGGGGCCGGAAGCGGAACCGACCGAGGGCTTCACAGAGCTGGAAGGAGAAGTTGGTGTGGGAGCAAGCTTGCTGTAGCCCCGCATGTGCTTTGGCATGCCCTTGGCCACCCCACTCCATTTTTGTCTCCACGCTTTGTCCTTCTCCTAACCCTAACCCTAACGCTAATGTCTATCTAATGTGGGGCCGGAAGCGGAACCGACGGAGGGCTTCACAGAGCTGGAAGGAGAAGTTGGCGTGGGAGCAAGCTTGCTGTAGCCCCGCATGTGCTTTGGCATGCCCTTGGCCACCCCACTCCATTTTTGTCTCCACGCTTTGTCCTTCTCCTAACCCTAACCCTAACCCTAACCCTAACCCTAACGCTAATGGCAATCGGAGGTGGGGCCGGAAGCGGAACCGACGGAGGGCTTCACAGAGCTGGAAGGAGAAGTTGGCGTGGGAGCAAGCTTGCTGTAGCCCCGCATGTGCTTTGGCATGCCCTTGGCCACCCCACTCCATTTTTGTCTCCACGCTTTGTCCTTCTCCTAACCCTAACCCTAACCCTAACCCTAACCCTAATGGCAATCGGAGGTGGGGCCGGAAGCGGAACCGACGGAGGGCTTCACAGAGCTGGAAGGAGAAGTTGGCGTGGGAGCAAGCTTGCTGTAGCCCCGCATGTGCTTTGGCATGCCCTTGGCCACCCCACTCCATTTTTTGTCTCCACGCCCTCTCCTTCTCCTAACCCTAACCCTAACCCTAACGCTAATGGCAATCGGAGGTGGGGCCGGAAGCGGAACCGACGGAGGGCTTCACAGAGCTGGAAGGAGAAGTTGGCGTGGGAGCAAGCTTGCTGTAGCCCCGCATGTGCTTTGGCATGCCCTTGGCCACCCCACTCCATTTTTGTCTCCACGCCCTCTCCTTCTCCTAACCCTAACCCTAACCCTAACCCTAACCCTAACGCTAATGGCAATCGGAGGTGGGGCCGGAAGCGGAACGGACCGAGGGCTTCACAGAGCTGGAAGGAGAAGTTGGCGTGGGAGCAAGCTTGCTGTAGCCCCGCATGTGCTTTGGCATGCCCTTGGCCACCCCACTCCATTTTTGTCTCCACGCTTTGTCCTTCTCCTAACCCTAACCCTAACCCTAACCCTAACCCTAATGGCAATCGGAAGTGGGGCCGGAAGCGGAACCGACGGAGGGCTTCACAGAGCTGGAAGGAGAAGTTGGCGTGGGAGCAAGCTTGCTGTAGCCCCGCATGTGCTTTGGCATGCCCTTGGCCACCCCACTCCATTTTTGTCTCCACGCTTTGTCCTTCTCCTAACCCTAACCCTAACCCTAACCCTAACGCTAATGGCAATCGGAGGTGGGGCCGGAAGCGGAACCGACGGAGGGCTTCACAGAGCTGGAAGGAGAAGTTGGCGTGGGAGCAAGCTTGCTGTAGCCCCGCATGTGCTTTGGCATGCCCTTGGCCACCCCACTCCATTTTTGTCTCCACGCTTTGTCCTTCTCCTAACCCTAACCCTAACCCTAACCCTAACGCTAATGGCAATCGGAGGTGGGGCCGGAAGCGGAACCGACGGAGGGCTTCACAGAGCTGGAAGGAGAAGTTGGCGTGGGAGCAAGCTTGCTGTAGCCCCGCATGTGCTTTGGCATGCCCTTGGCCACCCCACTCCATTTTTGTCTCCACGCTTTGTCCTTCTCCTAACCCTAACCCTAACCCTAACCCTAACCCTAATGGCAATCGGAGGTGGGGCCGGAAGCGAAACCGACGGAGGGCTTCACAGAGCTGGAAGGAGAAGTTGGCGTGGGAGCAAGCTTGCTGTAGCCCCGCATGTGCTTTGGCATGCCCTTGGCCACCCCACTCCATTTTTGTCTCCACGCTTTGTCCTTCTCCTAACCCTAACCCTAACCCTAACCCTAACGCTAATGGCAATCGGAGGTGGGGCCGGAAGCGGAACCGACGGAGGGCTTCACAGAGCTGGAAGGAGAAGTTGGCGTGGGAGCAAGCTTGCTGTAGCCCCGCATGTGCTTTGGCATGCCCTTGGCCACCCCACTCCATTTTTGTCTCCACGCTTTGTCCTTCTCCTAACCCTAACCCTAACCCTAACCCTAACCCTAATGGCAATCGGAGGTGGGGCCGGAAGCGAAACCGACGGAGGGCTTCACAGAGCTGGAAGGAGAAGTTGGCGTGGGAGCAAGCTTGCTGTAGCCCCGCATGTGCTTTGGCATGCCCTTGGCCACCCCACTCCATTTTTGTCTCCACGCCCTTCTCCTTCTACTAACCCTAACCCTAACCCTAACCCTAACCCTAACGCTAATGGCAATCGGAGGTGGGGCCGGAAGCGGAACCGACGGAGGGCTTCACAGAGCTGGAAGGAGAAGTTGGCGTGGGAGCAAGCTTGCTGTAGCCCCGCATCTGCTTTGGCATGCCCTTGGCCACCCCACTCCATTTTTGTCTCCACGCTTTGTCCTTCTCTAACCCTAACCCTAACCCTAACGCTAATGGCAATCGGAGGTGGGGCCGGAAGCGGAACCGACGGAGGGCTTCACAGAGCTGGAAGGAGAAGTTGGCGTGGGAGCAAGCTTGCTGTAGCCCCGCATGTGCTTTGGCATGCCCTTGGCCACCCCACTCCATTTTTGTCTCCACGCTTTGTCCTTCTCCTAACCCTAACCCTAACCCTAACGCTAATGGCAATCGGAGGTGGGGCCGGAAGCGGAACCGACCGAGGGCTTCACAGAGCTGGAAGGAGAAGTTGGCGTGGGAGCAAGCTTGCTGTAGCCCCGCATGTGCTTTGGCATGCCCTTGGCCACCCCACTCCATTTTTGTCTCCACGCTTTGTCCTTCTCCTAACCCTAACCCTAACCCTAACCCTAACGCTAATGGCAATCGGAGGTGGGGCCGGAAGCGGAACCGACGGAGGGCTTCACAGAGCTGGAAGGAGAAGTTGGCGTGGGAGCAAGCTTGCTGTAGCCCCGCATGTGCTTTGGCATGCCCTTGGCCACCCCACTCCATTTTTGTCTCCACGCTTTGTCCTTCTCCTAACCCTAACCCTAACCCTAACCCTAACGCTAATGGCAATCGGAGGTGGGGCCGGAAGCGGAACGGACCGAGGGCTTCACAGAGCTGGAAGGAGAAGTTGGCGTGGGAGCAAGCTTGCTGTAGCCCCGCATGTGCTTTGGCATGCCCTTGGCCACCCCACTCCATTTTTGTCTCCACGCTTTGTCCTTCTCCTAACCCTAACCCTAACCCTAACCCTAACCCTAATGGCAATCGGAGGTGGGGCCGGAAGCGGAACCGACGGAGGGCTTCACAGAGCTGGAAGGAGAAGTTGGCGTGGGAGCAAGCTTGCCGTAGCCCCGCATGTGCTTTGGCATGCCCTTGGCCACCCCACTCCATTTTTGTCTCCACGCTTTGTCCTTCTCCTAACCCTAACCCTAACCCTAACCCTAACGCTAATGGCAATCGGAGGTGGGGCCGGAAGCGGAACCGACGGAGGGCTTCACAGAGGTGGAAGGAGAAGTTGGCGTGGGAGCAAGCTTGCTGTAGCCCCGCATGTGCTTTGGCATGCCCTTGGCCACCCCACTCCATTTTTGTCTCCACGCTTTGTCCTTCTCCTAACCCTAACCCTAACCCTAACCCTAACGCTAATGGCAATCGGAGGTGGGGCCGGAAGCGGAACCGACGGAGGGCTTCACAGAGCTGGAAGGAGAAGTTGGCGTGGGAGCAAGCTTGCTGTAGCCCCGCATGTGCTTTGGCATGCCCTTGGCCACCCCACTCCATTTTTGTCTCCACGCTTTGTCCTTCTCCTAACCCTAACCCTAACCCTAACCCTAACGCTAATGGCAATCGGAGGTGGGGCCGGAAGCGGAACGGACCGAGGGCTTCACAGAGCTGGAAGGAGAAGTTGGCGTGGGAGCAAGCTTGCTGTAGCCCCGCATGTGCTTTGGCATGCCCTTGGCCACCCCACTCCATTTTTGTCTCCACGCTTTGTCCTTCTCCTAACCCTAACCCTAACCCTAACCCTAACCCTAACCCTAATGGCAATCGGAGGTGGGGCCGGAAGCGGAACCGACGGAGGGCTTCACAGAGGTGGAAGGAGAAGTTGGCGTGGGAGCAAGCTTGCCGTAGCCCCGCATGTGCTTTGGCATGCCCTTGGCCACCCCACTCCATTTTTGTCTCCACGCTTTGTCCTTCTCCTAACCCTAACCCTAACCCTAACCCTAACGCTAATGGCAATCGGAGGTGGGGCCGGAAGCGGAACCGACGGAGGGCTTCACAGAGGTGGAAGGAGAAGTTGGCGTGGGAGCAAGCTTGCTGTAGCCCCGCATGTGCTTTGGCATGCCCTTGGCCACCCCACTCCATTTTTGTCTCCACGCTTTGTCCTTCTCCTAACCCTAACCCTAACCCTAACCCTAACGCTAATGGCAATCGGAGGTGGGGCCGGAAGCGGAACCAACGGAGGGCTTCACAGAGCTGGAAGGAGAAGTTGGCGTGGGAGCAAGCTTGCTGTAGCCCCGCATGTGCTTTGGCATGCCCTTGGCCACCCCACTCCATTTTTGTCTCCACGCTTTGTCCTTCTCCTAACCCTAACCCTAACCCTAACCCTAACGCTAATGGCAATCGGAGGTGGGGCCGGAAGCGGAACCGACCGAGGGCTTCACAGAGCTGGAAGGAGAAGTTGGCGTGGGAGCAAGCTTGCTGTAGCCCCGCATGTGCTTTGGCATGCCCTTGGCCACCCCACTCCATTTTTGTCTCCACGCTTTGTCCTTCTCCTAACCCTAACCCTAACCCTAACCCTAACGCTAATGGCAATCGGAGGTGGGGCCGGAAGCGGAACCGACCGAGGGCTTCACAGAGCTGGAAGGAGAAGTTGGCGTGGGAGCAAGCTTGCTGTAGCCCCGCATGTGCTTTGGCATGCCCTTGGCCACCCCACTCCATTTTTGTCTCCACGCTTTGTCCTTCTCCTAACCCTAACCCTAACCCTAACCCTAACGCTAATGGCAATCGGAGGTGGGGCCGGAAGCGGAACCGACGGAGGGCTTCACAGAGCTGGAAGGAGAAGTTGGCGTGGGAGCAAGCTTGCTGTAGCCCCGCATGTGCTTTGGCATGCCCTTGGCCACCCCACTCCATTTTTGTCTCCACGCTTTGTCCTTCTCCTAACCCTAACCCTAACCCTAACCCTAACCCTAACGCTAATGGCAATCGGAGGTGGGGCCGGAAGCGGAACCGACCGAGGGCTTCACAGAGCTGGAAGGAGAAGTTGGCGTGGGAGCAAGCTTGCTGTAGCCCCGCATGTGCTTTGGCATGCCCTTGGCCACCCCACTCCATTTTTGTCTCCACGCCCTCTCCTTCTCCTAACCCTAACCCTAACCCTAACGCTAATGGCAATCGGAGGTGGGGCCGGAAGCGGAACCGACCGAGGGCTTCACAGAGCTGGAAGGAGAAGTTGGCGTGGGAGCAAGCTTGCTGTAGCCCCGCATGTGCTTTGGCATGCCCTTGGCCACCCCACTCCATTTTTGTCTCCACGCCCTCTCCTTCTCCTAACCCTAACCCTAACCCTAACCCTAACCCTAACGCTAATGGCAATCGGAGGTGGGGCCGGAAGCGGAACCGACGGAGGGCTTCACAGAGCTGGAAGGAGAAGTTGGCGTGGGAGCAAGCTTGCTGTAGCCCCGCATGTGCTTTGGCATGCCCTTGGCCACCCCACTCCATTTTTGTCTCCACGCTTTGTCCTTCTCCTAACCCTAACCCTAACCCTAACCCTAACGCTAATGGCAATCGGAGGTGGGGCCGGAAGCAGAACCGACCGAGGGCTTCACAGAGCTGGAAGGAGAAGTTGGCGTGGGAGCAAGCTTGCTGTAGCCCCGCATGTGCTTTGGCATGCCCTTGGCCACCCCACTCCATTTTTGTCTCCACGCTTTGTCCTTCTCCTAACCCTAACCCTAACCCTAACCCTAACGCTAATGGCAATCGGAGGTGGGGCCGGAAGCGGAACCGACGGAGGGCTTCACAGAGCTGGAAGGAGAAGTTGGCGTGGGAGCAAGCTTGCTGTAGCCCCGCATGTGCTTTGGCATGCCCTTGGCCACCCCACTCCATTTTTGTCTCCACGCTTTGTCCTTCTCCTAACCCTAACCCTAACCCTAACCCTAACCCTAACGCTAATGGCAATCGGAGGTGGGGCCGGAAGCGGAACCGACGGAGGGCTTCACAGAGCTGGAAGGAGAAGTTGGCGTGGGAGCAAGCTTGCTGTAGCCCCGCATGTGCTTTGGCATGCCCTTGGCCACCCCACTCCATTTTTGTCTCCACGCTTTGTCCTTCTCCTAACCCTAACCCTAACCCTAACCCTAACGCTAATGGCAATCGGAGGTGGGGCCGGAAGCGGAACCGACCGAGGGCTTCACAGAGCTGGAAGGAGAAGTTGGCGTGGGAGCAAGCTTGCTGTAGCCCCGCATGTGCTTTGGCATGCCCTTGGCCACCCCACTCCATTTTGGTCTCCACGCTTTGTCCTTCTCCTAACCCTAACCCTAACCCTAACCCTAACGCTAATGGCAATCGGAGGTGGGGCCGGAAGCGGAACCGACGGAGGGCTTCACAGAGCTGGAAGGAGAAGTTGGCGTGGGAGCAAGCTTGCTGTAGCCCCGCATGTGCTTTGGCATGCCCTTGGCCACCCCACTCCATTTTTGTCTCCACGCTTTGTCTTCTCCTAACCCTAACCCTAACCCTAACGCTAATGGCAATCGGAGGTGGGCCGGAAGCGGAACCGACCGAGGGCTTCACAGAGCTGGAAGAGAGAAGGCGTGGAAGCGTCTGTCCTTCTCCTAACCCTAACCCTAACCCTAACCCTAACGCCTAATGGCAATCGGAGGTGGGGCCGGAAGCGGAACCGACTCCTAACCCTAACCCTAACCCTAACCCTAACGCTAATGGCAATCGGAGGTGGGGCCGGAAGCGGAACCGACGGAGGGCTTCACAGAGCTGGAAGGAGAAGTTGGCGTGGGAGCAAGCTTGCTGTAGCCCCGCATGTGCTTTGGCATGCCCTTGGCCACCCCACTCCATTTTTGTCTCCACGCTTTGTCCTTCTCCTAACCCTAACCCTAACCCTAACCCTAACGCTAATGGCAATCGGAGGTGGGGCCGGAAGCGGAACGGACCGAGGGCTTCACAGAGCTGGAAGGAGAAGTTGGCGTGGGAGCAAGCTTGCTGTAGCCCCGCATGTGCTTTGGCATGCCCTTGGCCACCCCACTCCATTTTTGTCTCCACGCTTTGTCCTTCTCCTAACCCTAACCCTAACCCTAACCCTAACCCTAATGGCAATCGGAGGTGGGGCCGGAAGCGGAACCGACCGAGGGCTTCACAGAGCTGGAAGGAGAAGTTGGCGTGGGAGCAAGCTTGCTGTAGCCCCGCATGTGCTTTGGCATGCCCTTGGCCACCCCACTCCATTTTTGTCTCCACGCTTTGTCCTTCTCCTAACCCTAACCCTAACCCTAACCCTAACGCTAATGGCAATCGGAGGTGGGGCCGGAAGCGGAACCGACGGAGGGCTTCACAGAGCTGGAAGGAGAAGTTGGCGTGGGAGCAAGCTTGCTGTAGCCCCGCATGTGCTTTGGCATGCCCTTGGCCACCCCACTCCATTTTTGTCTCCACGCTTTGTCCTTCTCCTAACCCTAACCCTAACCCTAACCCTAACCCTAACGCTAATGGCAATCGGAGGTGGGGCCGGAAGCGGAACCGACCGAGGGCTTCACAGAGCTGGAAGGAGAAGTTGGCGTGGGAGCAAGCTTGCTGTAGCCCCGCATGTGCTTTGGCATGCCCTTGGCCACCCCACTCCATTTTTGTCTCCACGCCCTCTCCTTCTCCTAACCCTAACCCTAACCCTAACGCTAATGGCAATCGGAGGTGGGGCCGGAAGCGGAACCGACCGAGGGCTTCACAGAGCTGGAAGGAGAAGTTGGCGTGGGAGCAAGCTTGCTGTAGCCCCGCATGTGCTTTGGCATGCCCTTGGCCACCCCACTCCATTTTTGTCTCCACGCCCTCTCCTTCTCCTAACCCTAACCCTAACCCTAACCCTAACCCTAACGCTAATGGCAATCGGAGGTGGGGCCGGAAGCGGAACCGACGGAGGGCTTCACAGAGCTGGAAGGAGAAGTTGGCGTGGGAGCAAGCTTGCTGTAGCCCCGCATGTGCTTTGGCATGCCCTTGGCCACCCCACTCCATTTTTGTCTCCACGCTTTGTCCTTCTCCTAACCCTAACCCTAACCCTAACCCTAACGCTAATGGCAATCGGAGGTGGGGCCGGAAGCAGAACCGACGGAGGGCTTCACAGAGCTGGAAGGAGAAGTTGGCGTGGGAGCAAGCTTGCTGTAGCCCCGCATGTGCTTTGGCATGCCCTTGGCCACCCCACTCCATTTTTGTCTCCACGCTTTGTCCTTCTCCTAACCCTAACCCTAACCCTAACCCTAACGCTAATGGCAATCGGAGGTGGGGCCGGAAGCGGAACCGACGGAGGGCTTCACAGAGCTGGAAGGAGAAGTTGGCGTGGGAGCAAGCTTGCTGTAGCCCCGCATGTGCTTTGGCATGCCCTTGGCCACCCCACTCCATTTTTGTCTCCACGCCCTCTCCTTCTCCTAACCCTAACCCTAACCCTAACCCTAACGCTAATGGCAATCGGAGGTGGGGCCGGAAGCGGAACCGACGGAGGGCTTCACAGAGCTGGAAGGAGAAGTTGGCGTGGGAGCAAGCTTGCTGTAGCCCCGCATGTGCTTTGGCATGCCCTTGGCCACCCCACTCCATTTTTGTCTCCACGCTTTGTCCTTCTCCTAACCCTAACCCTAACCCTAACCCTAACCCTAATGGCAATCGGAGGTGGGGCCGGAAGCGAAACCGACGGAGGGCTTCACAGAGCTGGAAGGAGAAGTTGGCGTGGGAGCAAGCTTGCTGTAGCCCCGCATGTGCTTTGGCATGCCCTTGGCCACCCCACTCCATTTTTGTCTCCACGCTTTGTCCTTCTCCTAACCCTAACCCTAACCCTAACCCTAACGCTAATGGCAATCGGAGGTGGGGCCGGAAGCGGAACCGACGGAGGGCTTCACAGAGCTGGAAGGAGAAGTTGGCGTGGGAGCAAGCTTGCTGTAGCCCCGCATGTGCTTTGGCATGCCCTTGGCCACCCCACTCCATTTTTGTCTCCACGCTTTGTCCTTCTCCTAACCCTAACCCTAACCCTAACCCTAACCCTAATGGCAATCGGAGGTGGGGCCGGAAGCGGAACCGACGGAGGGCTTCACAGAGCTGGAAGGAGAAGTTGGCGTGGGAGCAAGCTTGCTGTAGCCCCGCATGTGCTTTGGCATGCCCTTGGCCACCCCACTCCATTTTTGTCTCCACGCCCTCTCCTTCTACTAACCCTAACCCTAACCCTAACCCTAACCCTAACGCTAATGGCAATCGGAGGTGGGGCCGGAAGCGGAACCGACGGAGGGCTTCACAGAGCTGGAAGGAGAAGTTGGCGTGGGAGCAAGCTTGCTGTAGCCCCGCATGTGCTTTGGCATGCCCTTGGCCACCCCACTCCATTTTTGTCTCCACGCTTTGTCCTTCTCCTAACCCTAACCCTAACCCTAACCCTAATGGCAATCGGAGGTGGGGCCGGAAGCGGAACCAACGGAGGGCTTCACAGAGCTGGAAGGAGAAGTTGGTGTGGGAGCAAGCTTGCTGTAGCCCCGCATGTGCTTTGGCATGCCCTTGGCCACCCCACTCCATTTTTGTCTCCACGCTTTGTCCTTCTCCTAACCCTAACCCTAACCCTAACCCTAACCCTAATGGCAATCGGAGGTGGGGCCGGAAGCGGAACCGACGGAGGGCTTCACAGAGCTGGAAGGAGAAGTTGGCGTGGGAGCAAGCTTGCTGTAGCCCCGCATGTGCTTTGGCATGCCCTTGGCCACCCCACTCCATTTTTGTCTCCACGCTTTGTCCTTCTCCTAACCCTAACCCTAACCCTAACCCTAACGCTAATGGCAATCGGAGGTGGGGCCGGAAGCGGAACCGACGGAGGGCTTCACAGAGCTGGAAGGAGAAGTTGGCGTGGGAGCAAGCTTGCTGTAGCCCCGCATGTGCTTTGGCATGCCCTTGGCCACCCCACTCCATTTTTGTCTCCACGCTTTGTCCTTCTCCTAACCCTAACCCTAACCCTAACCCTAACGCTAATGGCAATCGGAGGTGGGGCCGGAAGCGGAACCGACCGAGGGCTTCACAGAGCTGGAAGGAGAAGTTGGCGTGGGAGCAAGCTTGCTGTAGCCCCGCATGTGCTTTGGCATGCCCTTGGCCACCCCACTCCATTTTGGTCTCCACGCTTTGTCCTTCTCCTAACCCTAACCCTAACCCTAACCCTAACGCTAATGGCAATCGGAGGTGGGGCCGGAAGCGGAACCGACGGAGGGCTTCACAGAGCTGGAAGGAGAAGTTGGCGTGGGAGCAAGCTTGCTGTAGCCCCGCATGTGCTTTGGCATGCCCTTGGCCACCCCACTCCATTTTTGTCTCCACGCTTTGTCCTTCTCCTAACCCTAACCCTAACCCTAACGCTAATGGCAATCGGAGGTGGGGCCGGAAGCGGAACCGACCGAGGGCTTCACAGAGCTGGAAGGAGAAGTTGGCGTGGGAGCAAGCTTGCTGTAGCCCCGCATGTGCTTTGGCATGCCCTTGGCCACCCCACTCCATTTTTGTCTCCACGCTTTGTCCTTCTCCTAACCCTAACCCTAACCCTAACCCTAACGCTAATGGCAATCGGAGGTGGGGCCGGAAGCGGAACCGACGGAGGGCTTCACAGAGCTGGAAGGAGAAGTTGGCGTGGGAGCAAGCTTGCTGTAGCCCCGCATGTGCTTTGGCATGCCCTTGGCCACCCCACTCCATTTTTGTCTCCACGCTTTGTCCTTCTCCTAACCCTAACCCTAACCCTAACCCTAACGCTAATGGCAATCGGAGGTGGGGCCGGAAGCGGAACCGGACCGAGGGCTTCACAGAGCTGGAAGGAGAAGTTGGCGTGGGAGCAAGCTTGCTGTAGCCCCGCATGTGCTTTGGCATGCCCTTGGCCACCCCACTCCATTTTTGTCTCCACGCTTTGTCCTTCTCCTAACCCTAACCCTAACCCTAACCCTAACCCTAATGGCAATCGGAGGTGGGGCCGGAAGCGGAACCGACCGAGGGCTTCACAGAGCTGGAAGGAGAAGTTGGCGTGGGAGCAAGCTTGCTGTAGCCCCGCATGTGCTTTGGCATGCCCTTGGCCACCCCACTCCATTTTTGTCTCCACGCTTTGTCCTTCTCCTAACCCTAACCCTAACCCTAACCCTAACGCTAATGGCAATCGGAGGTGGGGCCGGAAGCGGAACCGACGGAGGGCTTCACAGAGCTGGAAGGAGAAGTTGGCGTGGGAGCAAGCTTGCTGTAGCCCCGCATGTGCTTTGGCATGCCCTTGGCCACCCCACTCCATTTTTGTCTCCACGCTTTGTCCTTCTCCTAACCCTAACCCTAACCCTAACCCTAACCCTAACGCTAATGGCAATCGGAGGTGGGGCCGGAAGCGGAACCGACCGAGGGCTTCACAGAGCTGGAAGGAGAAGTTGGCGTGGGAGCAAGCTTGCTGTAGCCCCGCATGTGCTTTGGCATGCCCTTGGCCACCCCACTCCATTTTTGTCTCCACGCCCTCTCCTTCTCCTAACCCTAACCCTAACCCTAACGCTAATGGCAATCGGAGGTGGGGCCGGAAGCGGAACCGACCGAGGGCTTCACAGAGCTGGAAGGAGAAGTTGGCGTGGGAGCAAGCTTGCTGTAGCCCCGCATGTGCTTTGGCATGCCCTTGGCCACCCCACTCCATTTTTGTCTCCACGCCCTCTCCTTCTCCTAACCCTAACCCTAACCCTAACCCTAACCCTAACGCTAATGGCAATCGGAGGTGGGGCCGGAAGCGGAACCGACGGAGGGCTTCACAGAGCTGGAAGGAGAAGTTGGCGTGGGAGCAAGCTTGCTGTAGCCCCGCATGTGCTTTGGCATGCCCTTGGCCACCCCACTCCATTTTTGTCTCCACGCTTTGTCCTTCTCCTAACCCTAACCCTAACCCTAACCCTAACGCTAATGGCAATCGGAGGTGGGGCCGGAAGCAGAACCGACGGAGGGCTTCACAGAGCTGGAAGGAGAAGTTGGCGTGGGAGCAAGCTTGCTGTAGCCCCGCATGTGCTTTGGCATGCCCTTGGCCACCCCACTCCATTTTTGTCTCCACGCTTTGTCCTTCTCCTAACCCTAACCCTAACCCTAACCCTAACGCTAATGGCAATCGGAGGTGGGGCCGGAAGCGGAACCGACGGAGGGCTTCACAGAGCTGGAAGGAGAAGTTGGCGTG
Organism: Struthio camelus; assembly: GCF_040807025.1. Classification (NCBI taxonomy): domain Eukaryota; kingdom Metazoa; phylum Chordata; class Aves; order Struthioniformes; family Struthionidae; genus Struthio; species Struthio camelus. Next base: position 73,361 of record NW_027182639.1, read on the forward strand.
GGAGCAAGCTTGCTGTAGCCCCGCATGTGCTTTGGCATGCCCTTGGCCACCCCACTCCATTTTTGTCTCCACGCCCTCTCCTTCTCCTAACCCTAACCCTAACCCTAACCCTAACGCTAATGGCAATCGGAGGTGGGGCCGGAAGCGGAACCGACGGAGGGCTTCACAGAGCTGGAAGGAGAAGTTGGCGTGGGAGCAAGCTTGCTGTAGCCCCGCATGTGCTTTGGCATGCCCTTGGCCACCCCACTCCATTTTTGTCTCCACGCTTTGTCCTTCTCCTAACCCTAACCCTAACCCTAACCCTAACCCTAATGGCAATCGGAGGTGGGGCCGGAAGCGAAACCGACGGAGGGCTTCACAGAGCTGGAAGGAGAAGTTGGCGTGGGAGCAAGCTTGCTGTAGCCCCGCATGTGCTTTGGCATGCCCTTGGCCACCCCACTCCATTTTTGTCTCCACGCTTTGTCCTTCTCCTAACCCTAACCCTAACCCTAACCCTAACGCTAATGGCAATCGGAGGTGGGGCCGGAAGCGGAACCGACGGAGGGCTTCACAGAGCTGGAAGGAGAAGTTGGCGTGGGAGCAAGCTTGCTGTAGCCCCGCATGTGCTTTGGCATGCCCTTGGCCACCCCACTCCATTTTTGTCTCCACGCTTTGTCCTTCTCCTAACCCTAACCCTAACCCTAACCCTAACCCTAATGGCAATCGGAGGTGGGGCCGGAAGCGAAACCGACGGAGGGCTTCACAGAGCTGGAAGGAGAAGTTGGCGTGGGAGCAAGCTTGCTGTAGCCCCGCATGTGCTTTGGCATGCCCTTGGCCACCCCACTCCATTTTTGTCTCCACGCCCTCTCCTTCTACTAACCCTAACCCTAACCCTAACCCTAACCCTAACGCTAATGGCAATCGGAGGTGGGGCCGGAAGCGGAACCGACGGAGGGCTTCACAGAGCTGGAAGGAGAAGTTGGCGTGGGAGCAAGCTTGCTGTAGCCCCGCATGTGCTTTGGCATGCCCTTGGCCACCCCACTCCATTTTTGTCTCCACGCTTTGTCCTTCTCCTAACCCTAACCCTAACCCTAACCCTAATGGCAATCGGAGGTGGGGCCGGAAGCGGAACCAACGGAGGGCTTCACAGAGCTGGAAGGAGAAGTTGGTGTGGGAGCAAGCTTGCTGTAGCCCCGCATGTGCTTTGGCATGCCCTTGGCCACCCCACTCCATTTTTGTCTCCACGCTTTGTCCTTCTCCTAACCCTAACCCTAACCCTAACCCACCTAAGCTAATGGCAATCGGAGGTGGGGCCGGAAGCGGAACCGACGGAGGGCTTCACAGAGCTGGAAGGAGAAGTTGGCGTGGGAGCAAGCTTGCTGTAGCCCCGCATGTGCTTTGGCATGCCCTTGGCCACCCCACTCCATTTTTGTCTCCACGCTTTGTCCTTCTCCTAACCCTAACCCTAACCCTAACCCTAACGCTAATGGCAATCGGAGGTGGGGCCGGAAGCGGAACCGACGGAGGGCTTCACAGAGCTGGAAGGAGAAGTTGGCGTGGGAGCAAGCTTGCTGTAGCCCCGCATGTGCTTTGGCATGCCCTTGGCCACCCCACTCCATTTTTGTCTCCACGCTTTGTCCTTCTCCTAACCCTAACCCTAACGCTAATGTCTATCTAATGTGGGGCCGGAAGCGGAACCGACGGAGGGCTTCACAGAGCTGGAAGGAGAAGTTGGCGTGGGAGCAAGCTTGCTGTAGCCCCGCATGTGCTTTGGCATGCCCTTGGCCACCCCACTCCATTTTTGTCTCCACGCTTTGTCCTTCTCCTAACCCTAACCCTAACCCTAACCCTAACCCTAACGCTAATGGCAATCGGAGGTGGGGCCGGAAGCGGAACCGACGGAGGGCTTCACAGAGCTGGAAGGAGAAGTTGGCGTGGGAGCAAGCTTGCTGTAGCCCCGCATGTGCTTTGGCATGCCCTTGGCCACCCCACTCCATTTTTGTCTCCACGCTTTGTCCCTTCTCCTACCCTAACCCTAACGCTAATGTCTATCTAATGTGGGGGCCGGAAGCGGAACCGACGGAGCTTCACAGAGGTGGAAGGAGAAGTTGGCGTGGGAGCAAGCTTGCTGTAGCCCCGCATGTGCTTTGGCATGCCCTTGGCCACCCCACTCCATTTTTGTCTCCACGCTTTGTCCTTCTCCTAACCCTAACCCTAACCCTAACCCTAACCCTAATGGCAATCGGAGGTGGGGCCGGAAGCGGAACCGACGGAGGGCTTCACAGAGGTGGGGAGAATAAGGAGAAGTTGGCGT
>NW_027182640.1:0-29683 GCF_040807025.1 Struthio camelus
GCCCTGGCGCGTCGGGGCGGGCCTCGCCGAGCTCGCCGCGGCCCGCGGCGGGCTCGGCGGGCTCGCCCCCGGCCGCCTCGGGGCCCTGGCGCGTCGACGCGGCCTCGCCGAGCTCGCCGTGGCCCGCGGCGGGCTCGGCGGGCTCGCCCCCGCCCGCCGGGCCCTGGCGCGTCGGCGCGGGCCTCGCCGAGCTCGCCGTGGCCCGCGGCGGGCTCGGCGGGCTCGCCCCCGCCCGCCGCGGGCCCTGGCGCGTCGGCGAGGGCCTCGCCGAGCTCGCGGCGGCCCGCGGCGGGCTCGGCGGGCTCGCCCCCGCCCGCCGCGGGCCCTGGCGCGTCGGCGCGGGCCTCGCCGAGCTCGCCGCGGCCCGCGGCGGGCTCGGCGGGCTCGCCCCCGCCCGCCCCGGGCCCTGGCGCGTCGGCGCGGGCCTCGCCGAGCTCGCCGCGGCCCGCGGCGGGCTCGGCGGGCTCGCCCCCGCCCGCCCCGGGCCCTGGCGCGTCGGCGCGGGCCTCGCCGAGCTCGCCGCGGCCCGCGGCGGGCTCGGCGGGCTCGCCCCCGCCCGCCCCGGGCCTGGCGCGTCGGCGCGGGCCTCGCCGAGCTCGCCGCGGCCCGCGGCGGGCTCGGCGGGCTCGCCCCCGCCCGCCCCGGGCCCTGGCGCGTCGGCGCGGGCCTCGCCGAGCTCGCCGCGGCCCGCGGCGGGCTCGGCGGGCCTCGCCGAGCTCGCCGCGGCCCGCGGCGGGCTCGGCGGGCTGGCCCCCGCCCGCCCCGGGCCCTGGCGCGTCGGCGCGGGCCTCGCCGAGCTCGCCGTGGCCCGCGCCGGGCTCGGCGGGCTCGCCCCCGCCCGCCCCGGGCCCTGGCGCGTCGGCGCGGGCCTCGCCGAGCTCGCCGTGGCCCGCGCCGGGCTCGGCGGGCTCGCCCCCGCCCGCCGCGGGCCCTGGCGCGTCAGGGCGGGCCTCGCCGAGCTCGCCGTGGCCCGCAGCGGGCTCGGCGGGCTCGCCCCCGCCCGCCGCGGGCCCTGGCGCGTCGGCGCGGGCCTCGCCGAGCTCGCCGTGGCCCGCGGCGGGCTCAGCGGGCTCGCCCCCGCCCGCCGCGGGCCCTGGCGCGTCGGGGCGGGCCTCGCCGAGCTCGCCGTGGCCCGCGGCGGGCTCGACGGGCTCGCCCCCGCCCGCCCCGGGCCCTGGCGCGTCGGCGCGGGCCTCGCCGAGCTCGCCGTGGCCCGCGGCGGGCTCGGCGGGCTCGCCCCCGCCCGCCGCGGGCCCTGGCGCGTCGGCGCGGGCCTCGCCGAGCTCGCCGTGGCCCGCGGCGGGCTCGGCGGGCTCGCCCCCGCCCGCCGCGGGCCCTGGCGCGTCGGCGCGGGCCTCGCCGAGTTCGCCGTGGCCCGCGGCGGGCTCGGCGGGCTCGCCCCCGCCCGCCGTGGGCCCTGGCGCGTCGGCGCGGGCCTCGCCGAGCTCGCCGTGGCCCGCGGCGGGCTCGGCGGGCTCGCCCCCGCCCGCCGCGGGCCCTGGCGCGTCGGCGCGGGCCTCGCCGAGCTCGCCGTGGCCCGCACCGGGCTCGGCGGGCTCGCCCCGCCCGCCGCGGGCCCTGGCGCGTCGGCGCGGGCCTCGCCGAGCTCGCCGTGGCCCGCGGCGGGCTCGGCGGGCTCGCCCCCGCCCGCCGCGGGCCCTGGCGCGTCGGCGCGGGCCTCGCCGAGCTCGCCGTGGCCCGCGGCGGGCTCGGCGGGCTCGCCCCCGCCCGCCCCGGGCCCTGGCGCGTCGGCGCGGGCCTCGCCGAGCTCGCCGTGGCCCGCGGCGGGCTCGGCGGGCTCGCCCCCGCCCGCCGCGGGCCCTGGCGCGTCGGCGCGGGCCTCGCCGAGCTCGCCGCGGCCCGCGGCGGGCTCGGCGGGCTCGCCTCCGCCCGCCCCGGGCCCTGGCGCGTCGGCGCGGGCCTCGCCGAGCTCGCCGTGGCCCGTGCCGGGCTCGGCGGGCTCGCCCCCGGCCACCGCGGGCCCTGGCGCGTCGGCGCGGGCCTCGCCGAGCTGGCCGTGGCCCGCGGCGGGCTCGGCGGGCTCGCCCCCGCCCGCCGCGGGCCCTGGCGCGTCGGCGAGGGCCTCGCCGAGCTCGCCGTGGCCCGCGGCGGGCTCGGCGGGCTCGCCCCCGCCCGCCCCGGGCCCTGGCGCGTCGGCGCGGGCCTCGCCGAGCTCGCCGTGGCCCGCGGCGGGCTCGGCGGGACTCGCCCCCGCCCGCCCCGGGCCCTGGCGCGTCGGCGCGGGCCTCGCCGAGCTCGCCGCGGCCCGCGGCGGGCTCGGCGGGCTCGCCCCCGCCCGCCGCGGGCCCTGGCGCGTCGGCGCGGGCCTCGCCGAGCTCGCCGCGGCCCGCGGCGGGCTCGGCGGGCTCGCCCCCGCCCGCCGCGGGCCCTGGCGCGTCGGCGCGGGCCTCGCCGAGCTCGCCGCGGCCCGCGGCGGGCTCGGAGGGCTCGCCCCCGCCCGCCGCGGGCCCTGGCGCGTCGGCGCGGGCCTCGCCGAGCTCGCCGCGGCCTGCGGCGGGCTCGGCGGGCTCGTCCCCGCCCGCCGCGGGCCCTGGCGCGTCGGCGCGGGCCTCGCCGAGCTCGCCGCGGCTGGCGGCGGGCTCGGCCGGCTCGCCCCCGCCCGTCCCGGGCCCTGGCGCGCCGGCGCGGGCCTCGCCGAGCTCGCCGCGGCCCGCGCCGGGCTCGGCGGGCTCGTCCCCGCCCGCCGCGGGCCCTGGCGCGTCGGCGCGGGCCTCGCCGAGCTCGCCGCGGCTGGCGGCGGGCTCGGCGGGCTCGCCCCCGCCCGTCCCGGGCCCTGGCGCGCCGGCGCGGGCCTCGCCGAGCTCGCCGCGGCCCGCGCCGGGCTCGGCGGTCTCGCCCCCGCCCGCCGCGGGCCCTGGCGCGTCGGCGCGGGCCTCGCCGAGCTCGCCGCGGCCCGCGCCGGGCTCGGCGGGCTCGCCCCCGCCCGCCGCGGGCCCTGGCGCGTCGGCGCGGGCCTCGCCGAGCTCGCCGCGGCCCGCGCCGGGCTCGGCGGGCTCGCCCCCGCCCGCCCCGGGCCCTGGCGCGTCGGCGCGGGCCTCGCCGAGCTCGCCGCGGCCCGCGGCGGGCTCGGCGGGCTCGCCCCCGCCCGCCCCGGGCCCTGGCGCGTCGGCGCAGGCCTCGCCGAGCTCGCCGCGGCCCGCGGCGGGCTCGGCGGGCTCGCCCCCGCCCGCCCCGGGCCCTGGCGCGTCGGCGCGGGCCTCGCCGAGCTCGCCGCGGCCCGCGCCGGGCTCGGCGGGCTCGCCCCCGCCCGCCCCGGGCCCTGGCGCGTCGGCGCGGGCCTCGCCGAGCTCGCCGTGGCCCGCGGCGGGCTCGGCGGGCTCGCCCCCGCCCGCCCCGGGCCCTGGCGCGTCGGCGCGGGCTTCGCCGAGCTCGCCGTGGCCCGCGCCGGGCTCGGCGGGCTCGCCCCCGCCCGCCCCGGGCCCTGGCGCGTCGGCGCGGGCCTCGCCGAGCTCGCCGCGGCCCGCGGCGGGCTCGGCGGGCTCGCCCCCGCCCGCCGCGGGCCCTGGCGCGTCGGCGCGGGCCTCGCCCGCCGCGGGCCCTGGCGCGTCGGCGCGGGCCTCGCCGAGCTCGCCGCGGCCCGCGGCGGGCTCGGCGGGCTCGCCCCCGCCCGCCCCGGGCCCTGGCGCGTCGGCGCGGGCCTCGCCGAGCTCGCCGTGGCCCGCGCCGGGCTCGGCGGGCTCGCCCCCGCCCGCCCCGGGCCCTGGCGCGTCGGCGCGGGCCTCGCCGAGCTCGCCGTGGCCCGCGCCGGGCTCGGCGGGCTCGCCCCCGCCCGCCGCGGGCCCCGGCGCGTCGGCGCGGGCCTCGCCGAGCTCGCCGCGGCCCGCGGCGGGCTCGGCGGGCTCGTCCACGCCCGCCCCGGGCCCTGGCGCGTCGGCGCGGGCCTCGCCGAGCTCGCCGCGGCCCGCGGCGGGCTCGGCGGGCTCGCCCCCGCCCGCCGCGGGCCCTGGCGCGTCGGCGCGGGCCTCGCCGAGCTCGCCGCGGCCCGCGGCGGGCTCGGCGGGCTCGCCCCCGCCCGCCCCGGGCCCTGGCGCGTCGGCGCGGGCCTCGCCGAGCTCGCCGTGGCCCGCGGCGGGCTCGGCGGGCTCGCCCCCGCCCGCCCCGGGCCCTGGCGCGTCGGCGCGGGCCTCGCCGAGCTCGCCGTGGCCCGCGCCGGGCTCGGCGGGCTCGCCCCCGCCCGCCCCGGGCCCTGGCGCGTCGGCGCGGGCCTCGCCGAGCTCGCCGTGGCCCGCGGCGGGCTCGGCGGGCTCCCCCCTGCCCGCCCCGGGCCCTGGCGCGTCGGCGCGGGCCTCGCCGAGCTCGCCGTGGCCCGCGGCGGGCTCGGCGGGCTCGCCCCCGCCCGCCCCGGGCCCTGGCGCGTCGGCGCGGGCCTCGCCGAGCTCGCCGCGGCCCGCGCCGGGCTCGGCGGGCTCGCCCCCGCCCGCCCCGGGCCCTGGCGCGTCGGCGCGGGCCTCGCCGAGCTCGCCGTGGCCCGCGGCGGGCTCGGCGGGCTCGCCCCCGCCCGTCCCGGGCCCTGGCGCGTCGGCGCGGGCCTCGCCGAGCTCGCCGTGGCCCGCGGCGGGTTCGGCGGGCTCACCCCCGCCTGCCGCGGGCCCTGGCGCGTCGGCGAGGGCCTCGCCGAGCTCGCCGTGGCCCGCGCCGGGCTCGGCGGGCTCGCCCCCGCCCGCCCCGGGCCCTGGCGCGTCGGCGCGGGCCTCGCCGAGCTCGCCGTGGCCCGCGGCGGGCTCGGCGGGCTCGCCCCCGCCCGCCCCGGGCCCTGGCGCGTCGGCGCGGGCCTCGCCGAGCTCGCCGTGGCCCGCGGCGGGCTCGGCGGGCTCGCCCCCGCCCGCCCCGGGCCCTGGCGCGTCGGCGCGGGCCTCGCCGAGCTCGCCGTGGCCCGCGGCGGGCTCGGCGGGCTCGCCCCCGCCCGCCGCGGGCCCTGGCGCGTCGGCGAGGGCCTCGCCGAGCTCGCCGTGGCCCGCGGCGGGCTCGGCGGGCTCGCCCCCGCCCGCCCCGGGCCCTGGCGCGTCGGCGCGGGCCTCGCCGAGCTCGCCGTGGCCCGCGGCGGGCTCGGCGGGCTCGCCCCCGCCCGCCGCGGGCCCTGGCGCGTCGGCGCGGGCCTCGCCGAGCTCGCCGTGGCCCGCGGCGGGCTCGGCGGGCTCGCCCCCGCCCGCCCCGGGCCCTGGCGCGTCGGCGCGGGCCTCGCCGAGCTCGCCGTGGCCCGCGGCGGGCTCGGCGGGCTCGCCCCCGCCCGCCCCGGGCCCTGGCGCGTCGGCGCGGGCCTCGCCGAGCTCGCCGTGGCCCGCGGCGGGCTCGGCGGGCTCGCCCCCGCCCGCCCCGGGCCCTGGCGCGTCGGCGCGGGCCTCGCCGAGCTCGCCGTGGCCCGCGGCGGGCTCGGCGGGCTCGCCCCCGCCCGCCGCGGGCCCTGGCGCGTCGGCGCGGGCCTCGCCGAGCTCGCCGTGGCCCGCGGCGGGCTCGGCGGGCTCGCCCCCGCCCGCCCCGGGCCCTGGCGCGTCGGCGCGGGCCTCGCCGAGCTCGCCGTGGCCCGCGGCGGGCTCGGCGGGCTCGCCCCCGCCCGCCCCGGGCCCTGGCGCGTCGGCGCGGGCCTCGCCGAGCTCGCCGTGGCCCGCGGCGGGCTCGGCGGGCTCCCCCCCGCCCGCCCCGGGCCCTGGCGCGTCGGCGCGGGCCTCGCCGAGCTCGCCGTGGCCCGCGGCGGGCTCGGCGGGCTCGCCCCCGCCCGCCGCGGGCCCTGGCGCGTCGGCGCGGGCCTCGCCGAGCTCGCCGTGGCCCGCGCCGGGCTCGGCGGGCTCGCCCCCGCCCGCCCCGGGCCCTGGCGCGTCGGCGCGGGCCTCGCCGAGCTCGCCGTGGCCCGCGGCGGGCTCGGCGGGCTCGCCCCCGCCCGCCCCGGGCCCTGGCGCGTCGGCGCGGGCCTCGCCGAGCTCGCCGTGGCCCGCGGCGGGCTCGGCGGGCTCGCCCCCGCCCGCCCCGGGCCCTGGCGCGTCGGCGCGGGCCTCGCCGAGCTCGCCGTGGCCCGCGGCGGGCTCGGCGGGCTCGCCCCCGCCCGCCCCGGGCCCTGGCGCGTCGGCGCGGGCCTCGCCGAGCTCGCCGTGGCCCGCGGCGGGCTCGGCGGGCTCGCCCCCGCCCGCCCCGGGCCCTGGCGCGTCGGCGCGGGCCTCGCCGAGCTCGCCGTGGCCCGCGGCGGGCTCGGCGGGCTCGCCCCCGCCCGCCCCGGGCCCTGGCGCGTCGGCGCGGGCCTCGCCGACCTCGCCGTGGCCCGCGGCGGGCTCGGCGGGCTCGCCCCCGCCCGCCCCGGGCCCTGGCGCGTCGGCGCGGGCCTCGCCGAGCTCGCCGTGGCCCGCGGCGGGCTCGGCGGGCTCGCCCCCGCCCGCCCCGGGCCCTGGCGCGTCGGCGCGGACCTCGCCGAGCTCGCCGTGGCCCGCGGCGGGCTCGGCGGGCTCGCCCCCGCCCGCCGCGGGCCCTGGCGCGTCGGCGCGGGCCTCGCCGAGCTCGCCGTGGCCCGCGGCGGGCTCGGCGGGCTCGCCCCCGCCCGCCCCGGGCCCTGGCGCGTCGGCGCGGGCCTCGCCGAGCTCGCCGTGGCCCGCGGCGGGCTCGGCGGGCTCGCCCCCGCCCGCCCCGGGCCCTGGCGCGTCGGCGCGGGCCTCGCCGAGCTCGCCGTGGCCCGCGGCGGGCTCGGCGGGCTCCCCCCTGCCCGCCCCGGGCCCTGGCGCGTCCGCGCGGGCCTCGCCGAGCTCGCCGTGGCCCGCGGCGGGCTCAGCGGGCTCGCCCCCGCCCGCCCCGGGCCCCGGCGCGTCGGCGCGGGCCTCGCCGAGCTCGCCGTGGCCCGCGGCGGGCTCGGCGGGCTCGCCCCCGCCCGCCCCGGGCCCCGGCGCGTCGGCGCGGGCCTCGCCGAGCTCGCCGTGGCCCGCGCCGGGCTCGGCGGGCTCGCCCCCGCCCGCCCCGGGCCCCGGCGCGTCGGCGCGGGCCTCGCCGAGCTCGCCGTGGCCCGCGGCGGGCTCGGCGGGCTCGCCCCCGCCCGCCCCGGGCCCTGGCGCGTCGGCGCGGGCCTCGCCGAGCTCGCCGTGGCCCGCGGCGGGCTCGGCGGGCTCGCCCCCGCCCGCCCCGGGCCCTGGCGCGTCGGCGCGGGCCTCGCCGAGCTCGCCGTGGCCCGCGGCGGGCTCGGCGGGCTCGCCCCCGCCCGCCCCGGGCCCTGGCGCGTCGGCGCGGGCCTCGCCGAGCTCGCCGTGGCCCGCGGCGGGCTCGGCGGGCTCGCCCCCGCCCGCCGCGGGCCCTGGCGCGTCGGCGCGGGCCTCGCCGAGCTCGCCGTGGCCCGCGGCGGGCTCGGCGGGCTCGCCCCCGCCCGCCCCGGGCCCTGGCGCGTCGGCGCGGGCCTCGCCGAGCTCGCCGCGGCCCGCGGCGGGCTCGGCGGGCTCGCCCCCGCCCGCCGCGGGCCCTGGCGCGTCGGCGCGGGCCTCGCCGAGCTCGCCGCGGCCCGCGGCGGGCTCGGCGGGCTCGCCCCCGCCCGCCCCGGGCCCTGGCGCGTCGGCGCGGGCCTCGCCGAGCTCGCCGCGGCCCGCGGCGGGCTCGGCGGGCTCGCCCCCGCCCACCCCGGGCCCTGGCGCGTCGGCGCGGGCCTCGCCGAGCTCGCCGTGGCCCGCGCCGGGCTCGGCGGGCTCGCCCCCGCCCGCCCCGGGCCCTGGCGCGTCGGCGCGGGCCTCGCCGAGCTCGCCGCGGCCCGCGCCGGGCTCGGCGGGCTCGCCCCCGCCCGCCCCGGGCCCTGGCGCGTCGGGGCGGGCCTCGCCGAGCTCGCCGCGGCCCGCGCCGGGCTCGGCGGGCTCGCCCCCGCCCGCCCCGGGCCCTGGCGCGTCGGCGCGGGCCTCGCCGAGCTCGCCGCGGCCCGCGCCGGGCTCGGCGGGCTCGCCCCCGCCCGCCCCGGGCCCTGGCGCGTCGGCGCGGGCCTCGCCGAGCTCGCCGTGGCCCGCGGCGGGCTCGGCGGGCTCGCCCCCGCCCGCCCCGGGCCCTGGCGCGTCGGCGCGGGCCTCGCCGAGCTCGCCGCGGCCCGCGGCGGGCTCGGCGGGCTCGCCCCCGCCCGCCGCGGGCCCTGGCGCGTCGGCGCGGGCCTCGCCCGCCCCGGGCCCTGGCGCGTCGGCGCGGGCCTCGCCGAGCTCGCCGCGGCCCGCGGCGGGCTCGGCGGGCTCGCCCCCGCCCGCCCCGGGCCCTGGCGCGTCGGCGCGGGCCTCGCCGAGCTCGCCGTGGCCCGCGCCGGGCTCGGCGGGCTCGCCCCCGCCCGCCCCGGGCCCTGGCGCGTCGGCGCGGGCCTCGCCGAGCTCGCCGTGGCCCGCGCCGGGCTCGGCGGGCTCGCCCCCGCCCGCCCCGGGCCCTGGCGCGTCGGCGCGGGCCTCGCCGAGCTCGCCGTGGCCCGCGGCGGGCTCGGCGGGCTCGCCCCCGCCCACCCCGGGCCCTGGCGCGTCGGCGCGGGCCTCGCCGAGCTCGCCGTGGCCCGCGCCGGGCTCGGCGGGCTCGCCCCCGCCCGCCCCGGGCCCTGGCGCGTCGGCGCGGGCCTCGCCGAGCTCGCCGTGGCCCGCGGCGGGCTCGGCGGGCTCGCCCCCGCCCGCCCCGGGCCCTGGCGCGTCGGCGAGGGCCTCGCCGAGCTCGCCGTGGCCCGCGGCGGGCTCGGCGGGCTCGCCCCCGCCCGCCCCGGGCCCTGGCGCGTCGGCGCGGGCCTCGCCGAGCTCGCCGTGGCCCGCGCCGGGCTCGGCGGGCTCGCCCCCGCCCGCCCCGGGCCCTGGCGCGTCGGCGCGGGCCTCGCCGAGCTCGCCGTGGCCCGCGGCGGGCTCGGCGGGCTCGCCCCCGCCCGCCCCGGGCCCTGGCGCGTCGGCGAGGGCCTCGCCGAGCTCGCCGTGGCCCGCGGCGGGCTCGGCGGGCTCGCCCCCGCCCGCCCCGGGCCCTGGCGCGTCGGCGCGGGCCTCGCCGAGCTCGCCGTGGCCCGCGGCGGGCTCGGCGGGCTCGCCCCCGCCCGCCCCGGGCCCTGGCGCGTCGGCGCGGGCTTCGCCGAGCTCGCCGTGGCCCGCGGCGGGCTCGGCGGGCTCCCCCCTGCCCGCCCCGGGCACTGGCGCGTCGGCGCGGGCCTCGCCGAGCTCGCCGTGGCCCGCGGCGGGCTCGGCGGGCTCGCCCCCGCCCGCCCCGGGCCCTGGCGCGTCGGCGCGGGCCTCGCCGAGCTCGCCGTGGCCCGCGGCGGGCTCGGCGGGCTCGCCCCCGCCCGCCCCGGGCCCTGGCGCGTCGGCGCGGGCCTCGCCGAGCTCGCCGTGGCCCGCGGCGGGCTCGGTGGGCTCGCCCCCGCCCGCCGCGGGCCCTGGCGCGTCGGCGAGGGCCTCGCCGAGCTCGCCGTGGCCCGCGGCGGGCTCGGCGGGCTCCCCCCCGCCCGCCCCGGGCCCTGGCGCGTCGGCGCGGGCCTCGCCGAGCTCGCCGTGGCCCGCGGCGGGCTCGGCGGGCTCCCCCCCGCCCGCCCCGGGCCCTGGCGCGTCGGCGCGGGCCTCGCCGAGCTCGCCGCGGCCCGCGGCGGGCTCGGCGGGCTCGCCCCCGCCCGCCCCGGGCCCTGGCGCGTCGGCGCGGGCCTCGCCGAGCTCGCCGCGGCCCGCGGCGGGCTCGGCGGGCTCGTCCACGCCCGCCCCGGGCCCTGGCGCGTCGGCGCGGGCCTCGCCGAGCTCGCCGCGGCCCGCGGCGGGCTCGGCGGGCTCGCCCCCGCCCGCCGCGGGCCCTGGCGCGTCGGCGCGGGCCTCGCCGAGCTCGCCGCGGCCCGCGGCGGGCTCGGCGGGCTCGCCCCCGCCCGCCGCGGGCCCTGGCGCGTCGGCGCGTGCCTCGCCGAGCTCGCCGTGGCCCGCGGCGGGCTCGGCGGGCTCGCCCCCGCCCGCCCCGGGCCCTGGCGCGTCGGCGCGGGCCTCGCCGAGCTCGCCGTGGCCCGCGGCGGGCTCGGCGGGCTCGCCCCCGCCCGCCCCGGGCCCTGGCGCGTCGGCGCGGGCCTCGCCGAGCTCGCCGCGGCCGGCGGCGGGCTCGGCGGGCTCGCCCCCGCCCGCCGCGGGCCCTGGCGCGTCGGCGCGGGCCTCGCCGAGCTCGCCGCGGCCCGCGGCGGGCTCGGCGGGCTCGCCCCCGCCCGCCCCGGGCCCTGGCGCGTCGGCGCGGGCCTCGCCGACCTCGCCGTGGCCCGCGGCGGGCTCGGCGGGCTCGCCCCCGCCCGCCCCGGGCCCTGGCGCGTCGGCGCGGGCCTCGCCGACCTCGCCGTGGCCCGCGGCGGGCTCGGCGGGCTCGCCCCCGCCCGCCCCGGGCCCTGGCGCGTCGGCGCGGGCCTCGCCGACCTCGCCGTGGCCCGCGGCGGGCTCGGCGGGCTCGCCCCCGCCCGCCCCGGGCCCTGGCGCGTCGGCGCGGGCCTCGCCGAGCTCGCCGTGGCCCGCGGCGGGCTCGGCGGGCTCGCCCCCGCCCGCCCCGGGCCCTGGCGCGTCGGCGCGGGCCTCGCCGACCTCGTCGTGGCCCGCGGCGGGCTCGGCGGGCTCGCCCCCGCCCGCCCCGGGCCCTGGCGCGTCGGCGCGGGCCTCGCCGAGCTCGCCGTGGCCCGCGGCGGGCTCGGCGGGCTCGCCCCCGCCCGCCGCGGGCCCTGGCGCGTCGGCGCGGGCCTCGCCGAGCTCGCCGTGGCCCGCGGCGGGCTCGGCGGGCTCGCCCCCGCCCGCCCCGGGCCCTGGCGCGTCGGCGCGGGCCTCGCCGAGCTCGCCGTGGCCCGCGGCGGGCTCGGCGGGCTCGCCCCCGCCCGCCCCGGGCCCTGGCGCGTCGGCGCGGGCCTCGCCGAGCTCGCCGTGGCCCGCGGCGGGCTCGGCGGGCTCGCCCCCGCCCGCCCCGGGCCCTGGCGCGTCGGCGCGGGCCTCGCCGAGCTCGCCGTGGCCCGCGGCGGGCTCGGCGGGCTCGCCCCCGCCCGCCCCGGGCCCTGGCGCGTCGGCGCGGGCCTCGCCGAGCTCGCCGTGGCCCGCGGCGGGCTCGGCGGGCTCCCCCCTGCCCGCCCCGGGCCCTGGCGCGTCGGCGCGGGCCTCACCGAGCTTGCCCCCGCCCGCCACGAGCCCTGGCGCCTCATGCTCCACTTTCCCTCATGCTGCAAAACAGGATAGCTCTGTGCCATCGCCTCCCAGCACTGCCACTCCTCAGGTCCTGCTTAACTGGTACCAAGCCTGAGCAAAGCCATGACTGCCAGGAGCCCCCGCAGCCCTTCACACGCTCTCTGCCCTCCCCATTGCCAACAGGGACAGCCCCAGCCCCTTGGGGACCACCTGCCTGGTCACATCAGAGATGGAAAACACTTTCTGCCCTGTACCAGGGAAATACAAGGAAACTCCAGTGTCCATGATGATGTATGGGGACTCTCCTGTGAGCGGACACGTTCAGTAAGGAACAGACACACCGGGCCACTGCTGCACAGCTGAGAGAGCACAGGCACCTGGAAGTACAGCTCCTGGCCTGCCACTGACCACAACGTGGCCACCTGGTGGGACTGCTGTCGACAGACAACTGCACCTGTCGCTCTCAATAGGCACAAAAAGGTCTCCCAGTACTCCAGCATGGGAAAGCAACACCTCCCAGCATGCTGAGAGAAGCAGCATGGCCGCCCGGAAGCCTCGTGCCGGAAGACTACTGCTCCCGGAGGCCGCGCGAAGCAGCATGGCCGCCGCCCGGAAGCCCCGTGCCGGAAGACTACTGCTCCCGGCAGGCCGCGCGAAGCAGCATGGCCGCCGCCCGAAGCCCCGTGCCGGAAGACTACTGCTCCCGGCAGGCCGCGCGAAGCAGCATGGCCGCCGCCCGAAGCCCCGTGCCGGAAGACTACTGCTCCCGGCAGGCCGCGCAGAACAACATGGCCGCCGCCCGGAAGCCTCGTGCCGGAAGACTACTGCTCCCGGCAGGCCGCGCAGAACAACATGGCCGCCGCCCGGAAGCCCCGTGCCGGAAGACTACTGCTCCCGGCAGGCCGCGCGAAGCAGCATGGCCGCCGCCCGGAAGCCCCGTGCCGGAAGACTACTGCTCCCGGCAGGCCGCGCGAAGCAGCATGGCCGCCGCCCGGAAGCCCCGTGCCGGAAGACTACTGCTCCCGGCAGGCCGCGCGAAGCAGCATGGCCGCCGCCCGGAAGCCCCGTGCCGGAAGACTACTGCTCCCGGCAGGCCGCGGGCGGCTGCGCTAGGTGAAGTTTGACCCTGTGGCGATTCCGTTACGCCCCAACACCCCCTCCCCCAGCCCCGCCCGAGAACCGGAAGCCGCCGCGATCCCCGTCACCGGCCCGGGGCTCCCCCGACGCCGCCGCGACCGGCTCCGGCCCAGGCCCGACTCTGCCCCCGCCCTCACCGCGACCCTCCCCCGGGCTCCCCTGGGACCCTTCCCCCCCCCCCGGCACGGTCCCGCTCTGATCCAGGACCCTCCGCGCTACCCCGGCCGCGCAGTAAACCCCCAGCCCCGGTGCAGCCCCCCCGCCCCGTCCTCCCCCCCCAGCCCCGGCGCCCCCCCGTCCTCACCACCTCCCCGGCCCCGGTGCTCCGCTCGTCCCCACCGCCCCGGTGCGGTTTCCCCCGGCCCGGGGCGCCCCGGTTGTGCCGCGTTGCCCAGGACGCTCCCGTCCGCCGGGACCCCCGAGCGCGGACCCCCCCCCCGGCCCCGCTCACCTCCCCCGCGGTGCGGCCGCAGCGCCGGTCCCGGCGGGCGGTGCTCAGCGGCGGCTCCGTTGTCCCAGACCGGCCCCTGCGCGAGCTTCCTCCCGACTGCGGCCCCAGCCCCGGCGCGTGCCTGCCGCGGCCATCGGTGCCCCCAGCCCCACCTGGGGCTTGTTCCAGCCCCCGGGCCCACAGCTGCAGCCCCTCCGGAACCAGGGGCAGGGAATTGCCCTCAGCCCCATCAGGCACAGCTGGGCTGCCAGGGCAGCAGAGGCACCCCAGCGCCTCAGGTGCTGGCTGAAAGCTCAAGGGAGAGCCCTGGGGGTACAGAGAGGAAAAGGGAGTACTCAGGGGACGAGAGGAAAAAAGGGAGAGCTCGGGCTCAACAAAAATTAAAAAAGACAATTATCAGGCGATGAGCAAACAGAGTGACTCTGGGGGCACCAAAAGGCAAAGGCAGGGCCCTGGGGCACACCAAAAAGCACCCAGAAAGCTCCTGGACAGGGGAGAAAGCTCAGCAGAGACCTTTGTGGCGTGCAGCAAAACAAACACAGGGCCCCAGGGCACACCAAAAGGCACGCAGAGGGTTGGGGGCACCACAAAACGTGAATTGAGGGGTCCTGAGGGCATCAGAGGGCAAACCAAAATTCAAGTGAAGGGCCTTAGTGCACACTGAAGAGGCCAGAAGGCACGTCAGAGGGCTCAATGTGCCTGACGGGAAGGTGCCTGCAGGCTCCCCGTCCCCACAGAAACTCCGTCTCCCAGCACCAGGCACACAGGCCCCAGCCCCAGCCACGGGAGGGACATCACAGGGTGCTGAGAGAAAACCCAGGAGCAGTCTGGGGACCTCACACAGCCCTGGGGGGCCCTGGCTGCCCCCAGGGTGATGGGAAACACCACCAAGAGCCCCGAGGGTCCAGGCAACGCAAGGGAAATTCCCCGTAGCCCTGTGAACAGCACTGGGTTCCTTGGGAACCGCAAGGACTCCAAAGTACAAGGGACTTGGGGACCAGCTCCCAACCCCAGACGCAACGTGCAGCCTCCTCCCCGGGCATCGTTTTTAGCCAAAGCGACAGCAGGAACCACAGATACGTGTGCAAAGAATAAAGCAACTGTTTATTGTTTTACTGCACAGAAACACCTGGGAGGGAGTCTGCCATGGAGCTCGGTGCCAGCATGCTTCTCCTTACCCTGTGACACCTGAAGAGTCGTCACCGCACCAGCGTTCGTCGGTCCGTGAGGAAGGCTCAGCTCCTGCTGCTGCCCTTGACGCGGCAGGTGTCTGAGTGGCCGACAGCCCCCCCCCTCGGCTTTTCCCTTCAGGGATAGGATTCAGCTCTGACAGGGGAGAGGATCTTTGATCTCTGATCCTGCCCGTCTGATCACTTCTGCCCTACCCCAGACTAGAGCCCTGCAAGACACTTTCACAGCTCTCACCTCATCACATCGCCGCTCTCAGTGCGATGGGCCTGCGCCGTACCAATCCAGACCTCAGGTCAGTGCACAGAGCTGAACGCTGGGTGCAGGGGAAGGTTAGGAACCCCAAAGGAGGGTTTGCAGCCTGCTGCTCAGGCTTCAGGGCTTTCAGTTTATTACCTAAGGATTCAGCCCTTGTCATTTATCAGTAAGGCGTAAGCCCTGAACCCTAAGTGACAAACTGCAAATCTTGGAACCCAAGCGGTTGCCAAGATTTTAAAATTTACGGATGAGGTTGGATTTTAGATCCTGCACCCTGATCCCTAAGTGAGCAAACTGTAAATGCTGACCGATAAAGACTGAGCCCCACAACATAAAGTAATAAACCATAACCCCGACTGACAGACCCTGAACAACAAACTAAACAATAAACCTTAAAATGCCAAACCCTCAGTTTTAAGCAAGAAACACCAGAGCACACGTAAGCGTGAGAACAGTAAAGAGAAGCCAAAGAATTTTTGCCTACAGCTTAAGAAGTTTACCCTTCATTTAGAAGGGCAGCAGAACAGGAAGACACGCACCAGAATCATGTTGCAGTTGCTGTTTACAGGCTTGGTTTTAGCCACCGTCAGCATGTGCAAGACTCGCTCCACGGGATTGCACTAAGCTGCACGTCCACTGAACCCACCTGAAACATTGCAAGCGCTAACTCATCTCCATCACCGACAATTAATATTTTTGGGCTCCTCAGCTCCATGGGCAAACATCCACAGCCAGTGACAGCAGTAAGCACCAGGGGACAACCGCCTTCCACCTCCCAGCCCTGCACACACACAGTGCAGCCCCAGGACTTAGCTGCGTCCACGCTGCAAGTCAGAGCTCGTCCTCCACGGCCAGCCGCAGATCTCCGCAGAGCTCCCAGCCGTGACACCGCTCCTTCGACCGCCAGACCACACTTCAGCACCTGCCAAGAGGCCAGGCAACTGCACAGCCCTCCTAGGACTACCCCCTAGTCCAAGGCCCATAATTATTCCCCCAGCTATGACTGACTGCAGGCCGGCGAGGGCGGGGGCGGCCGCAGTCCTGGGCTGTGGACACCGGAGGGCAGCAGGGAGCACAGGGGCCCCCAGTGCGCATGCGGGCGCCTCACCGGGGCAGGACTGACCTGTCCACACCGCGGGCAGCAGGGAGCGATCTGGAACAACTGCGCATGCGCGCACCCTCCGCCTGCAGAACTGCTACGTCGGCACTGGAGGGCAGCAGGAGCACGGTTAAGCCTAGTGCGCACGTGCACCCCCACTGAGTGCATCACTGCGTGTCTGACACGCGAGGGCAGCGGGGAGCATGTGGAAAGACTACGCATGCGCGCCTCTGCGTGGTGCAGTGCTGCCGCTTCGACACTCGAGGGCAGCGGTGATCACTGCGGGGAAACTGCGCGTGCGCGCTACCGCTTAGTGCAGTACTGCCTTCTCCGCACGCGAGGGCAGCAGTGAGCACAGCGAAACCGAGTGCGCAAGCGCGCGGCCCCTTGGCGCAATACTTCCTTCTTGACAGCCGGGGGCAGCAGTGAGCACGGCGGAACGGCCGCGCAGGCGCACTCCCGCTAGGTGCAGTACCGCGTTGTCGGCACGGGAGGGCAGCGGTGAACTCGGCGGAACCCAGCGCGCATGCGCATGCCGCTGCCTGCAATACTGCATCCTCGACAGGCGAGGGCAGCAGTGCGCACTGTGGACACTTGCGCATGCGCGGCTGCGGCGGGGCCGGGGGTCTCGGCGAGGGCCCCGCGGCGGGAGGAGGCAGCAGCCGCTCCCGCTCCCGCTCCCGCCGGGAGAGGCCCCCGCGCAGGCCCCGGCCTGCGCCAACGGCTGGCTCACATCGCCCCTCGCCCCGGGCAGGGGCCTCCCCCGCCGCCGCCGCCATGCTCCTCCCGGGCACCGCGCATGCGCTGCACGCCAAGGGGCGGGGCTGCGCCGAGACAGGGCGCATGCGCCCCCCGTGATCCCTCAGCCCCCCCCCCCCCCCGCGCATTTTTGCTGTGTCAGGGTTGCGGGTGCTGAGTCACTGCGCTGGGCCGGGGCACTGCCCCCCCCCCAACACCCCTCCCCACCGCCCCCGATACCCCGACACCCCACTGCCCCCCCAACACCCCTCCCCACCGCCCCCGATACCCCGACACCCCTCCCCACCACTGATACCCCGACACCCCACTGCCCCCCCAACACCCAACACCCCTCCCCACCACTGATACCCCGACACCCCACTGCCCCCCCGACACCCAACACCCCTCCCCACCGCCCCCGCTGCCCCACCCACCACCCCTCGACAGCCCTGACACCCCTCCCACCAGCCCCCCACCTCCTCCCCCACCATCCCCTGACACCCCCCCCACCCCCCCAGACCCCTCCGGCCCTGAGGCCAGTGCGGGGTGGGGGGGATTCGGCTCCCCTGGAGCTCCCCCCCCCCGGGAGCAGCGAGGGGCCCGATGCAGGGTGGTGGGGTGCTGCCCCCCGTCGTGCCCCCCACCCCCTCGCCCCCCACCACGGCAGCCAGAGGCAGAGGGCTGGGGCAGGACGGACCCTTTATTGGCGTCGTGCCGGGGCGGATGCCCCGACAGGCTGGCCCCCTTGGACGGGGCAGGGGTTGCAGGGTCCGGGGGGGGCCGGAGCTCAGCTGCGCTCCTCCAGGCTCAGGCGGTCGAAGAGGTACTCGCCGAGCCCCCCCGCGGCTCCCGCCGGCCCCCCGGCGCCCACTGCCAGGCGCCGCAGGTTGGTGGCGTGGTCTCCCAGCGCCTTGATGGCCTTGACCTGCTCGTCCAGGTAGTGGGACTCGAGGAAGTCGCAGAGCTGCAGGACACCGGGGGGTGTCAGCGAGACAGGGTGCCGGCGGGGCGGGGAGCAGGCTGGGTGTCCCCGGCAGCTGCCAGAGGGGCCCCCACGACGGGGAAGAGACCCCCCCCCCCACGGGGCAGGGACCCCCATGAAAGGGGAAGGAACACCATGATGCGATAAGGAGCTCACGACGGGACGGGGACGGGACGGGGACCCCCAGAGAAGGGGACGGGGATGCGATGATGCGTAAGGGACCCTACGACAGGGACCCCCACAATGGGAAGGGGACCCCCACGATGGGAACAAGGACCCCCCCACACACACAACATGATAAGGAGCCCCTGATAGAGCAAGGGGGTAACAGGGTGGTGCCGGGGACAGGGACCCCCACGGAAGGGAAGGGGACCCCACAGCGGGGAGGGGGCCGGGCTCACTCACGTGCGGGTCGCCCTTCTCCGTGGCCAGGCGGTGCAGGTCCAGCAGCGCCTGGTTCACCGACTTCTCCAGCTGCAGGGCCGCCTCCACCGCCTCCAGGGCCGAGCCCCAGGCGTCGCGCTCCGGCTTCTGCGGCCAGGAGGGCGTCAGGGCGGCCCCAGGCAGCCGACCGCCCCGCGCCCCGCGCCCCCGGCCCGGCGCCCACCTTGACGTCCTGCAGCAGCACGCGCCCGCCGCGGCGGGTCTGGAAGCGCAGCAGCTTCTCGCCGTGCTCCCGCTCCTCGTGCGACTGCGCCAGGAAGAACCGGGCCACGCGGGGCAGCGCCACGTCGTCCCGCTCGAAGTAGGAGGACTGCGGGGGGGGGGGGGGGGCGGTGTCGGGGCAGGGGGCAGGGGGCTGGGCCCGCACCGCCTGCCCCGGGACCCCAGCCCCCCCCCCCCACCCGGGACCCCTCCCCAGCCCCACACCCCCTAACGTGGGACCCCTCCCCAGCCCCATACCCCCGGGACCCCTCCCCAGCCCCACACCCCCCCCAACACGGGACTCCTCCCCAGCCCCCCCCCACCCGGGACCCCTCCCAGCCCCCCCAGGACCCCTCCCCAGCCCCACACCCCCCCCAACGCGGGACTCCTCCCCAGCCCTCCCTCCCCGGGACCCCTCCCCAGCCCCACACCCCCCCAACGCGGGACCCCTCCCCAGCCCCACCCCCCCCCCAACGCGGGACCCCTCCCCAGCCCCACACCCCCCTCAACGCGGGACCCCTCCCCAGCCCCCCCCCACCCGGGACCCCTCCCCAGCCCCACACCCCCCTCAACGCGGGACCCCTCCCCAGCCCCCCCCCACCCGGGACCCCTCCCCAGCCCCACACCCCCCCCAACGCGGGACCCCTCCCCAGCCCCCCCCCACCCGGGACCCCTCCCCAGCCCCACACCCCCCTCAACGCGGGACCCCTCCCCAGCCCCACACCCCCCCCAAAGCGGGACCCCTCCCCAGCCCCACACCCCCCCGGGACCCCTCCCCAGCCCCACACCCCCCCCAACGCGGGACCCCTCCCCAGCCCCCCCCTTATCTCGTCCTCGCAGCACCCAGCCCCGCCCTGCCCAGGGCAGGGGGCGGCAGCGGCCCCGGACGCCTGGGCCCCCGGACGCCTGGGCCCCCGGGCCTCACCATGCTCAGGTAGACGTAGGAGGCGTGCAGCTCCATGTTGGCCATGCGGTTGACGGCGGCCTCGCAGTCGCGGTGGTAGTTCTGGCGCACCTGGGAGTCCATGGCGGCGGGTCGGGCCGGGCCGGGCCGGGCGGAGCCGAGCGGAGCGGAGCGGACGGGTCGGGTCGGGTCGGAGCCGAGCGGGTCGGGTCGGAGCGGGTCGGGTCGGGTCGGGTCGGGTCGGGGCCGCAGCGGAGCCGGTTCCGTTCAAGCACTGTTGAAGCAAGAACGCGGCTCTGCGGGCACAAAGCCCCGCGGGCGCTTTTCTACCCGGCCGCCGTGGGCGGGGAAAAGGGCCCAGGCGTCCGGGCGCCTTGCCCTCCCCCAGCCAGGCAGGGGCCCAGGCGTCCGGGCGGGGCAGCCTTGTCCTTTGCCCCTGTTTGTCACGCGGCCGAGTCAGCATGACTGGGCGCCGGGGGGGTGCGGGGGGGGGCTCCGCGCTTGGACCGGGGCCGGGGGGTCCCGGTGCAGCCCGGCGCTTGGGGGGGGGGGGGGATGGTGCAGCACAGGGGGGTCCCAGTGCAGCCCAGCGCTGGGAGGGGGGGATGGTGCAGCACAGGGGGGGTCCCAGTGCAGCCCGGCGCTGGGGGGGTCCCGGTGCAGCACAGGGGGGGTCCCAGTGCAGCCCAGCGCTGGGAGGGGGGGATGGTGCAGCACAGGGGGGGTCCCAGTGCAGCCCAGCGCTGGGAGGGGGGGATGGTGCAGCACAGGGGGGTCCCAGTGCAGCCCAGCGCTGGGAGGGGGGGATGGTGCAGCACAGGGGGGTCCCAGTGCAGCCCAGCGCTGGGAGGGGGGGATGGTGCAGCACAGGGGGGGTCCCAGTGCAGCCCGGCGCTGGGGGGGTCCCGGTGCAGCACAGGGGGGGTCTCAGTGCAGCCCAGCCCTGGGAGGGGGGATGCAGCACAGGGGGGTCCCAGTGCAGCCCGGCACTGGGGGGGTCCCAGTGCAGCACAGGGGGTCCCGGTGCAGCCCGGCGCTGGGGGGGGGGATGCAGCACAGGGGGGTCCCAGTGCAGCCCGGCGCTGGGGGGGTCCCAGTGCAGCACAGGGGGTCCCAGTGCAGCCCGGCGCTGGGGGGGTCCCAGTGCAGCCCGGTGCTGGGGGGGTCCCGGTGCAGCACAGGGGGGTCCCAGTGCAGCCCAGCGCTGGGGGGGGGTCCCGGTGCAGCACAGGGGGTCCCAGTGCAGCCCAGCGCTTGGGGGGGGGGGGTGCAGCACAGGGGGGTCCCAGTGCAGCCCGGCGCTGGGGGGGGGTCCTGGTGCAGCACAGGGGGTCCCAGTGCAGCCCAGTACAACCCAGGGGGGTCCCAGTGCAGCCCGGTGCTTGGGGGTGGGTGCAGCCCAGGGGGTCCCGGTGCAGCCCAGTACAACCCAGGGAGTCCCAGTACAGCCCAGTACAACCCAGGGAGTCCCAGTACAGCCCAGTACAAGCTGGGGGGGTCCCAGTGCAGCCCAGCGCTGGGGGGGGTCCCAGGCTCTGCTTCAGCCACACAAACAGCCCAGCCCAGGTTGGGGCAGGTAAAAGCTGCAGCCAGGCTGGGGGGGCCGGGGGGCTGTGACCGCTGGTGAACCCCAGAGCAGGGTTCAATGAACGGGGGGGGGCCCGGAGGGGCTGATTCAGCTCCAGGGCCCCGAAAGAGGAACTCGGCCGGGGAAAGCTGCTGAGTCGGGAGGCTGCCGGGGGGGGGGCTCTGCCGGGCTCGGGGGTGTCCTTGGCGACGCAGGCGCCCCGTGCCCCCACAGAGACCCTTCACGCAGCTTCTCCGTCTCTTTTATTTCTCAGGGCTCCCCAGACCCCCGCACGCGGGAGCTGCCTCTACTCCGGGGGGCTGTAGCCGAGGAAGGAGCCCTGCGGGGAGACGGGGGGTGAGCGCAGGGCGGCCCCGGCGCGGCGGCCCCGGCCCGGTCGCCCCACTCACCCAGCCGCCCTGGCGCTGCACCCAGGCCGCCAGGCGCTGCTCCAGGAAGGCCACGGCCCAGTCGAGCACCGTCTGGAGCGGGTCGGAGCGGTCCAGCGCCTGCGGGCAGCCGGCGTCCAGGGTCGCACCACACCGGGCGCCCGGGGCCCCGCTCGCCCCCCCGGACCGCGGCGCCCGCTCCCACCTGCAGCACGACCCGGTAGGTGAAGTAGAAGAAGACGACGACGCGGCCCCAGTTGACGCCGCTCTGGAAAAGCTGCTCCGAGACCTCGGCCAGGGCGGGCAGGGCTGGGCGCCCGGCCAGGGCCCCCACCAGGCTGGGGGGCACGAGAGGGGTCAGGGCGGCCGGGGGTGGCCGGGGGCGGCCGGGGCGCCCAGCTCTCACCTGTCCAACTCGGGGTCCCGGCTCAGGCGGGCCCAGACGCGGAGCGCGGCCTCCCGCAGCGAGGCCACGACCGGCCCGTCCGCGGCGTCCGCAGCCTCCTCCGCCTCCCCCAGCTCCGCCGGCGGCACCGGCCGGGGCGGCCCCGGGGCCCCCTGCAGCAGGGAGCGGATGAACCTGCGGGCGGCAGCGAACGGTCGAGGGGGGCCCGTCCCCGCTGCCCCCGCAGCAGGGGGGCCCCGATCCCCACTCACCCCCGCAGCAGGGCGGCCCCGATCCGCACGATGCTGGAGATGCTCTCGGCATGGGAGCGGATGAACCTGCGGGCGGCGGCAAAGGGTCGAGGGGGCCCCGCTCCCCACTCGCCCCCTGGGGCGGGGGGCCCCGATCCCCACTCACCCCTGCACCAGGGTGGCCCCGATCTGCGTGACACTGGAGACGCTCTCGGCTCCTGGGGGGACAAAAAGGGGGAGGGAGCAGGGCCCGGGCACCAGAGCCCCCCGCAGAGCACCCGAGCCGCAGACGAGGGACCCCGGCGTCCAGGGTGCCCCCCCCCGAGCCGCGGAGGAGGGACCCCGGCGTCCGGGGTGCTTCCCCCCCACCGAGCCGCGGAGGAGGGACCCCGGCGTCCGAGGTGCCCCCCCCCCGAGCCGCGGAGGAGGGACCTCGGCGTCCGAGGTGCCCCCCCCCCACCGAGCCGCGGAGGAGGGACCCCGGCGTCCGGGGTGCTTCCCCCCCCCGAGCCGCGGAGGAGGGACCCCG
The DNA here is from genome assembly GCF_040807025.1 of Struthio camelus. Classification (NCBI taxonomy): domain Eukaryota; kingdom Metazoa; phylum Chordata; class Aves; order Struthioniformes; family Struthionidae; genus Struthio; species Struthio camelus. The sequence goes on from NW_027182640.1 coordinate 21,617, forward strand.
GCGTCCGGGGTGCCCCCCCCCCGAGCCGCGGAGGAGGGACCCCGGCGTCCGGGGTGCTTCCCCCCCCCGAGCCGCGGAGGAGGGACCCCGGCGTCCGGGGTGCTTCCCCCCCCCGAGCCGCGGAGGAGGGACCCCGGCGTCCGGGGCGCCCCCCCCCCCCGAGCCGCGGAGGAGGGACCCCGGCGTCCGGGGCGCCCCCCCCGGCAGAACCGCGGAAGTGAAACGAAAGCGAAAGTGGCCGGTTCTGGCCCCCCCCCCCCCGGTACCTGCCCCCCCCGCAGCCTCCAGGACGCCCCCCGCTCCCTGCCCCTCCATCCGGGCCCGGGGCCCGCGGCTGCGCTGGGAGCCGGTCCCGGACGCCTGGGCTCGCCGGTCCCGGACGCCTGGGCTCGCCGGCAGCAGGGGTGGAGCCGGGCGGCGACACTCCCCCAGGCGCCCCGAGGGCCGGGGTTTGGGGGGGGGCGCGACCCCCACCCACGCCCAACACAACACACGACCCGGCCCGTTTCCCCTTTATTTCCAGACATCAAAAACCCGAGATACAAAAGAAGTTACAAAAGGAAAAAAACCGGGAGGGGGGGGGGCTGGGACACCTGGGCTCCCCAGCCCGGGTGGGAAGGGGGACCTCCCCATGACATCATCGCGTCCTGGCATCACTGCTCCATGACATCACCCCCCTCCCGAGTGCCACGGGGGAGGGGGGGGCACTGCCCCAGCTCTGAGCAGCACCTTGGGGACACTGATTGCAAAGCAGGGCCCCCCCAGACGGGGGGTGTAAACAGGGGTCCTGGCCTCAGCCCTGAGAGCCCCCCCCCCCCCCCGGGGGCAGGTGCAGGGCTCTTGCACCCAGGGGGTCTTTCCAGGAGCCACAAGCCCCCAATAAATACCTAACCGGCAGCCCACCCCCTAACAGCCCCGGGTTTGGGGGCACAGGGCCCCCGCATGGGGGGGGCAAGATCACCGCCCCCCACAGCACCGCAGCCCCGGGAGTCCAGGCCGGGGGCTCCGGCTCGAGCCGGCCACCCCCAGGGACTGGCGATCCCAATGCCAGGACTGGGGCAGGGGGTGAAGCCGTGTTCCCCTGCTCCCATCCCAGATCTGGGGTCCCAGGCAATGCCGTCCGTGGTCCCAGCAAGTCCATCTGTCGGGGGGGGGGGGGGGTCACCGCTCCCCTAGGGGAGGGGACAGGCCCCCGTTCAGCCCCCGAGTTGGGTGAGTCCTAACAAAGTCCAGTTCATTAAAAACACCCCCCTCCTCGAAGGCACAGAGCCCCGCGGGGCTGGAGGGGGGCAGCACCGTCCCTGCCGGCAGGGGCCAGTCCTGTGAGGGGGCCGCGGCCCCCCCAGCTCTACGACATCTTCCAGATGGTGAGCGAGGCCGTGAGCACACCAGCAGCAAAGATGGTGATGGTCTGCCAGGTCGGGGTGCCGAAGTAGGAGAGCAGTCCTTCCTGGGGGGGGGGGAGAATCAGCCAGAGCCCAGGTCCCCCCAGCCCCCAGGTCCCCCCAGCCCCCTCCAGGCACCACAGGAGCTGCTGCGAAACACCTCTATGTGCCGGAAAAGAGGCGCTTGGCAGGGCTCAGACCCACCCTTCCCCGCTGAGGGGCTTGTTTAAGAGCCACGCTAGCTAAAACGGGGGCGTAGCCGAGGGGGCTGGGGAGGCACGACCCACCCCCCAGCTGGGGGGCAGGGAAGGGTCTCTCCCACCCACGCTTGCAGGGCGCCCCAGGCCCAAGGGGACTCACCCATCCTCCCTGCGCTTGGATCCAGGCCAGGACGTGGTCGCGGAGATACTCCATGGTCCAGTTGAGGATGGTGCGAACCAGCTCGGGGACCTTGGTGCAGAGAGCCTGCGGGGAGGGCAGGGTCAGGGGGCAGCGGGCCGGGGGGCCGCGAGGCCCGGGGTGCCGGGGGCCCCACCTTGAGCACCAGCTTGCAGGCAAAATAGAAGAGAGCGACGACGCGGCCCCAGTTGAAGGTGCCGTCGGCAAACATCTCGGCGGCCACGCGGAAGAAGACCTCCTTCGGGGGGTGGCAGCCCACCTGCTCGATCATCCTGCGGGGGGGCCGGGTGAGCGCGGGGCGAGGCGAGCGGGCGGGCGGCCCCCGGCCCGGCCCGGCCCCGCACCCACCTCTGCAGCTCCGCGTTGCTGTCGAGCTCGTCGCCGATGCGGCGCAGGCACTCGCCGAGGCGCTTCGTCTCGGGGCTGCAGGACTGCGGCCCGCCGAGCTCCGCCTGGCCCAGGGCCACGGCCTGCGAGTCCCCGCAGCGCTCGACGCGGTCGCGGATGAACCTGCGGGCGGAGGGGTGAGCGCGGGCGGCGGGCGGGCCCCGGGGCCCCCGGCGCGCCCGCACTCACCCCCGCAGCAGGATGACGCCCGTGCGCAGGATCTGGTCCGAGGAGGCCCCTGCGGAGAGCGGTGCTTACGGCAGGGGCCGGGAGCCCCGACCCGGCAGAGCAGAGCAGCGCGGGCCGGGCCGGAGCCCCCGCCGCCCCCTCGGCCCGACACGGGGCCCCGGGGCCGCGCCGCCCCGCAGCCGGGAGCCCCGGCCCCTCCCGCGCCCCCCCACTCACCGCCTCCCCCCGGGGGCGGCTCCGGCTCGCGGTCGCCGGAGCCCCCCCCGCCGCCGCCGCCGCCGCCGCCGCCGCCGCCGCCGCCGCCGCCCCGCTGCGCCGCCGCCGCCGCCGCCATCGCCGCCCGCACCACGTGGTCCCGGGCGCCGGCGTCACGTGACACCGGCCGCGGCCGGGCAGCGCGCCTGCGGGCCCCGCCCTCCCGCCCGGGTCACGTGACAGAGGGAGGCCGGCCCGGTGGGGGGGCGGGGGGGGGGGGCGAGGACGGTCACGCGGTACGGCGCGCGCGCAGCCACCTGCCGGAGCCCGGGAAGAGTGACGTCAGCGCCCACCCTCAAGCGGCCGACGGTGCGGGCGTGGCCTCCGCCCGGCCCCGCCCCCGGGCGTGGCGGCCCCGCCCCCCATGTAGGCCCCGCCCCCCCAAGAGGCGGCTCCACGCGGGGTCTTGGTGCAGCAGCTTTATTGGGGGCAGAGCTCTGACCTGACCCCCACCCCGACCCCGACCCCAATCTGACCCCGACCCCGACCCGACCCCCACCCCGACCTGACCCCCACCCCGACCCCGACCCCAATCTGACCCCGACCCCGACCCGACCCCCACCCCGACCCCGACCCCAATCTGACCCCGACCTGACCCCCACCCCGACCCGGACCCCAATCTGACCCCGACCCCGACCCTGACCCCGACCCCGGCCCGACCCCGGCTCAGGCCGCCCTGCCGCGGCCCCCCGCACCCTGCGTCCGCCCGGCCCCGCCGGCTCGGGGGCTGCAGCTTTGGTCCCGCCCGGGCCTGACCCTTCCTCCTGCCCCACGGCGCCCCCCCGGCCCCACCCTGCTGCCGCCGGGGCCCCGCCTGCTCTCCCAGCCCTCCAATGGGCAGCTGCCGCGTCTTGGATGCGCTGGCCAATCAGGAAGGCTGTCTTGCTGTCGTCCAATAGGGCTCCGTCCTGCTCCACCAACGGGTGCGGCTCTCTCCCAGGGGAGGGGGAGTGGGCTGGCCAATCAGGAAGCAGTCCCCCCATCCTCCAATGGCGCTCCTCCCTGCCCTCCCACCCACCAATGGGGCTCTTTCCCGCTCTCCCAGCTCCAGGCGGGCATGGTCCTGCCTCAGGGGTTGGCCAATCAGGGAGCGGGCCCTGTTGCCACTGGCCAATGGGGCTCCTTCCTGCTCTCCCAGCCCCGCCCGGGGGCGGAGCCCCCGGGGGGCCCTAGCGGGCGCTGGGGGGCTACAGGGGGGGCAGCAGGTGGCTGTCGGGGGGCGGCGAGTCGGCCGGGCTCTCTTCCTCCTCCTCCTCCTCCTCGGCGGCGGCGGCGGCGGCGGGGCCGAGCCCGGGGGGCGGCGGGGGGGGGCCCGGGGCGCCGCTCGCGCAGCACCTGGCGCAGCAGCACCAGCGGGATGGGCAGCACGGCCGCCGCCATGAGGCCCACGATGAGCCCCACGGCCCAGGGCGGGTACGGGCGCTGCGTCGCCGTCGCCTGCGGCGGGACGGGGCGGCCTCAGGCGGCTGGAGCGGCCCGGGGCGCCCCGGGGTGCTGGGGGGACCCTGGGGGCCGTCACAGGCCCCCCGGGGAGGCGCCAGGGCCGCTCTCGGGGCACCCGGGAGGTCTGGGGGGCACCCAAGGGGGCACAGGGGGACTTGGGGCATCTGAGGGGTCCTGGTTTGGATGCAGGGGCACCTGGGGGGTCCCAGAGGGTCCGAGGGAGAAGGGGGGCACCCGGGGGTCCTAGGGGGATGCAGGGGCACCAAGGGGTCCCAGGGGGAAGGGGGAGCATCTGGGGGTCCGGGGGGGGGTCCTGGGGGACACGGGGGCACCAAGGGTCCCAGAGGGTCCCAGGGGGAAGGGGGGCACCCAGGGGTCTGGGGGGGTCCTGGGGGGGGACACGGGGGCACCAAGGGGTCCCAGAGGGTCCCCAGGGGGAAGGGGGGCACCCAGGGGTCCGGGGGGGGGTCCTGGGGGGACACGGGGGGCACCAAGGGGTCCCAGTCCCAGGGGGAAGGGGGCACCCAGGGGTCTGGGGGGGGGTCCTGGGGGGACACGGGGGCACCCAGGGGTCGGGGGGGTCCTGGGGGGACACGGGGGCACCCAGGGGTCCCAGAGGGTCCCAGGGGGAAGGGGGGCACCCAGGGGTCCCAGAGGGGCACAGGGGGTCCCGGGGGGTCGGGGCCCCGGGTGCCGGCCGCTCACCGTGTCGCGGTCCCAGGCCTGGTAGCTGGGGCGGCTGAGGCAGAGCTGGCCCAGGCTGGCCAGCAGCAGGCCCAGCGCGGCGGCCGGGCTGCCGTAGCGCCACAGGAAGCCGTAGAGGCGCCAGGGCGGCCGGCCCAGCATGGCCTCCACGTCCGCCAGGAACCTGCGCACGGCCGCCGTCAGCGCCCACGGCCGCACCGCGCCGCGCACCCTGCGCCGCGCCGCATGTGCACCCTGCGCCGCGCCGCCTCGCGCTGCACTGCGCACCCTGCGCCACGCCGTGCACACCCCGCCGCGCTGTGCACCCTGCACCGCATCGCGCCATGCACACCCGCCGCACCGCGCCGTGCACCCTGTGCTGCGCCGCCTCGCGCTGCACTGCGCACCCTGCACCGCGCCGCGCCGTGCACACCCGCCGCACTGTGCACCCTGCACCGCATCGCGCCGTGCACACCCGCCGCACCGTGCCGCGCACCCTGTGCTGCGCCGCCTCGCGCTGCACTGCGCACCCTGCACCGCGCCGCACACCCTGCGCCACGCCGCCTCACGCTGCACTGCACACCCTGTGCAGTGCACACCCTGCACCGCACCGCGCCGTGCACACCCACCGCACCGTGCACCCTGCACCGCACCGTGCACACCCACCGCACCGTGCACCCTGCACCGCACTGCGCTGTGCACACCCACCACCCCGTGCACCCTGCACCGCACCGTGCACACCCACCGCACCGTGCACCCTGCACCGCACTGCACTGTGCACACCCACCGCACTGCGCACCCTGCACCGCACCACACCGTGCACACCCGCCGCACCGTGCACCCTGCACCGCACCGCGCCACGCACACTGCACCGCACCACACCGTGCACACGCCACACCACCGTGCACCACCAGGCGCTCACCTCTCAGCCCCATACACCCAGGCCACGGCCACGGCCTCACAGACCACCACGGCCAGCAGCGGCAGCGTGGCCGCGTAGTCGTCGAACATGGCCACGAAGTAGCTGCCGGAGCGCTGGACAAAGAGCAGCCCCAGCGCGAAGCCGCCGAGGCAGCACAGCCCTGTGGGAACGGCGCCGGGCGCCGGCGTGAGTGCCGCGTGCAGGGGCCGTGCTGGACGTGCAGCGCCGTGCACGGCCACCACCTGCTCCCGCAGCACCGTGCACGGCTGCCGAGGCCCCATCCCGCTCCCGCAGCCCCGTCCCGTCCCCGCGCACCGGTGAAGAGCGCGCGGCGGCGGCGCAGGGCCGGGAAGCTGTCCTGCAGCGGCGTGAGGATGCCCTGCACGGTGCCCAGCATGGTGCTCAGCCCCAGGTTCAGCAGCATGAGAAAGAAGAGCACCGACCACAGGGGGGAGGCGGGCAGCAGCGTCATGGTCTCCGTGAAGACAATGAAGGCCAGGCCGGTGCCCTCCACGCCCTGGGGAGGAGGGGTGTCACGGGCAGAGCTGGGGGGCAGCGTGGGGACACCCTGCCCCTGCCTGGGGCGGCGGCTCAGCCCCGGCCGGGAGACGGGAGCCGCGCAGGGCCCCTCACCCGGCGTCGGGGCGGCCCGAGGGGGTGGCTCAGCCCCGGCCGGGAGACGGGACCCGCGCAGGGCCCCTCACCCCGGCATCAGGGCGGCCCGAGGGGGCGGCTCAGCCCCGGCCGGGAGACGGGACCCGCGCAGGGCCCCTCACCCTGGCGTCGGGGCGGCCCGAGGGGTGGCTCAGCCCCGGCCGGGAGACGGGACCCGCGCAGGGCCCCTCACCCCGGCGTCGGGGCGGCCCGAGGGGGCGGCTCAGCCCCGGCCGGGAGTCAGGACCCGTGCATGGCCCCTCACCCCGGCATCAGGGTGGCTCAGCCCCAGCCGGGAGTCGGGACCCGCGCAGGGCCCCTCACCCTGGCGTCGGGGCGGCCCGAGGGAGCGGATGCTCAGCCCCGGCCGGGAGACGGGAGCCGCGCAGGGCCCCTCACCCCGGCGTCGGGGCGGCCCGAGGGGGCGGCTGCTCAGCCCCGGCCAGGAGTCGGGACCCGCGCAGGGCCCCTCACCCCGGTGTCGGGGCAGCTCAGCCCCGGCCGGGAGTCGGGACCCGCGCAGGGCCCCTCACCCCGGCGTCGGGGCGGCCCGAGGGGGCGGCTGCTCAGCCCCGGCCGGGAGACGGGAGCCGCGCAGGGCCCCTCACCCCGGCGTCGGGGCGGCTCAGCCCCGGCCGGGAGTCGGGACCCGCGCAGGGCCCCTCACCCCGGCGTCGGGCGGCCCGGGTCCCGCGCCCTCACCTGGCTCATCTCGTCCTCGAGGCGGCAGTCGGAGAGGCCCAGGGCGCCGCGCAGCCCCGGCGGCAGCCCCCGCAGCCAGGCGCTGTAGGCCGGGGCCGGCAGGGCCGAGACGTTCCCGGCGGCGGCGGCAGCTCCGGGGGCCACCGGGCCGCCACCGCCGGCCCCAGCAGCTCCGCGTTCCTGCGGGGAGGCGGCGGCCGTGTGCCACCGTGCCACGCACCGCCGGCGCCTGGGCCGGGGCCGGGCCCCCCGCCGGAGCCCCCCGCGCCGTGGTGCGACGCACGAGGGCCAGCTCGCGCCGGGGCCCCCCCGGGCGGCACGGCCCCCGGGGGCCGTTCCCCCGTCCCCGTGCGAGGGGGCCGTTCTCCCCGTCCCCGTGCCGGGGGCCGCTCCCCCCGTGCTTGCACAAGGCCTGTGCCCCTGCCCCGGCCCTGGCCCCCTCCCCGGCCCTGTCCCCCTCCCCATCCCCATCCCCGGCCCTGTCCCTGTCCCCCTACCCAGCCCCCTCCCCGTCCCCTTCCCCATCCATGTCCCCGTCCCCCTCCCTGTCCCCGTTCCCCTCCCCGGCTCCCTCCCAATCCCTGGCCCCCTCCCCGTCCCACTCCCCCTCCCCATCCCACTCCCCATCCCCCGGCCCTGGCCCTGTCCCCCTCCCCGTCCCCATCCCTGTCCCTGTCCCCTCCCCAGCCCCCTCCCCAGCCCCATTCCCATCCCCGTCCCTCTCCCCGTCCCCCTCCCTGTCCCCATCCCCGCCCCCGGCCCCCTCCCCGTCCCCGGTCCCCGTCCCCCACCACATCCCCATCCCCGGCCCCCTCCCCGGCCCCGGTCCCCCTCCCCGTCCTGTCCCCCTCCCAGCCTGGTCCCTGGTCCCTGGTCCCCGTCCCCATCCCCATCCCCGTCCCCATCCCTGTCCCCATCCCTGTCCCCCTCCCCATCCCCATCCCTGTCCCCATCCCTGTCCCCTCCCCAGCCCTATCCCTGTCCCCATCCCTGTCCCCGTCCCCGTCCCCGGCCCTATCTCCGTCCCCCTCCCTGTCCCCCCTCCCC